>NC_059218.1:15523817-15761317 GCF_020615455.1 Coregonus clupeaformis | reverse complement strand
ACGGCCGAGATGAGGAAGCTCTTCGACCATTCCGTCCGAGGGAGGGACGCAGCTAGGCGCCTGTTTTCGCTTCACCAAGGAACTCGCAGCGTGGCCGACTTCGTGATCGAGTTCAAGACGTTGGCTGTGGAGAGTGGGTGGAATGAGGAGTCTCTGCAAGCGGCCTTTTACCAGGGTCTGTCGGAGCAGCTCAAGGATGAGTTGATCTCCTATCCGGAGCCTAGTGACCTGGACAGCTTGGTAGCCTTGTCTATTCGGGTGGATAATCGAGTCCGAGAGCGAAGGAGGGAGAAGCAATGGGTTCCGTCCAATCGATCAGCTTCTCAGGTTCCAGTCGGGTCGGGATTGGACCAGAATACGTCGATCATCGTCCACCACACAGGATTAGTGGAGAGGTCCTGTCTCCCGATTCTGAACCAATGCAAGTAGGGCGGCACGGGTTAACCAAGGAGGAACGCCAACTCAGACGTAGGGACTAACTGTTGCCTCTACTGTGGTGGTTCGGGACATTACCTCGCCACCTGTTCCCGGCGGTCGTCAAACTGCGCGGCTCGCTAAAGTTGGGAGGACTTTTAGCGAGCCAGTTTCGACCTCTCAATACCTCTGTCAGACCCCGTTTCCCGGCTACCCTTATGAACAGGAATCAGAGCTTAGCGATTAACGCTTTATCGATTCAGGTGCCGGTGGAAGCTTTCTTGATGCCGAGTTGGTGGAACAGCTGGGGCTTTCCAAGGAGCAATTGCCGGAAGCCATTGAAGCGACCACTCTGAACGGCAGTAGTCTGGCACGTATCACGATGAGGACTGAACCGGTTAAGATGCTGTTGTCGGGGAATCATTCGGAGATGATTTCATTCTTCATTCTGCCGTCTTCCCATGTTCCTCTGGTCCTTGGATACCCCTGGCTGAAGGAACACAATCCCACGTTCGATTGGGTGACGGGCAAGGTAACGAGTTGGAGCCTTGATTGTCATGCTAACTGTCTCAAGACTGCCTGTCCCCATTCGGTTCCCAGTCAGGTGATTGAGGCTAAACCCCCAGATTTGTCCCTGGTTCCCGAGACATATCACGATTTGGGGGAAGTGTTCAGTAAGCAGAAGGCTCTGTCACTCCCTCCCCACCGACCATATGATTGTGCCATCAACCTGTTCCCTGGAGCTGTCTACCCCAAGGGAAGGTTATACAGTATCTCCCGACCTGAACGTGAGGCTTTGGAGACCTACATCAAGGAGTCCCTAGCTGCTGGTCTCGTTCGTCCCTCGTCATCACCCCCTGGGGGCAGGATTCTTCTTTGTGGGTAAGAAGGATGGCTCTCTTCGACCGTGTATTGATTATCGGGGGTTGAATGACATCACGGTCAAGAACAAGTATCCCCTGCCCTTGATGAGTTCTGCCTTCGACTCCTTACAGGGTGCAACGGTGTTCACCAAGCTAGACCTACGCAATGCGTATCACATGGTCCGGATCAGAGAGGGGGACGAGTGGTTGACGGGTTTCAATACACCGATGGGTCACTTCGAGTATCAGGTGATGCCGTTTGGACTGACCAATGCTCCAGCGGTATTCCAGAGTATGGTGAACGACGTCCTGAGAGATATGATCGGTCTCTTTGTGTTTGTTTACCTGGATGACATTCTGATCTTCTCGAAGGAACCTTCCGACCACGTCCAGCATGTCCGGCAGGTTCTGCAGCGATTGTTGGAGAATCGCCTGTTCGTGAAGGCCGAGAAGTGCGAGTTTCACGCCCACACGACATCCTTTCTCGGGTACATCATCTCCAGGGGAGAGATTAGGATGGACCAGGAGAAGGTTAGAGCGGTTCTGGAATGGGCCCAGCCCGGTACGAGATTGCAGCTCCAGAGATTTTTGGGGTTTGCGAATTTCTACCGCAGATTCATCCGGGATTACAGCCGTGTGGCCGCTCCGTTAACTGCCTTGACTTCCAGTATCAGGATCTTCAAGTGGAATCCGGAGGCGGATCGAGCGTTTCTGGATTTGAAGAGGCGATTCACCAACGCACCGATTCTCTCTCAACCGGACACGGCCCGTCAGTTCGTCGTTGAAGTGGACGCGTCTGATGTGGGAGTTGGCGCCATCCTGTCGCAGCGATGCTCCACGGACAGTAAACTCCATCCCTGCGCCTACTACTCTCGTCGCCTTTCGCCTGCGGAGAGGAATTACGATGTGGGTAACCAGGAGCTTCGCGGTGAAACTTGCCTTGGAGGAGTGGCGCCACTGGTTGGAGGGGGGCGGAGCAACCGTTTATTGTCTGGACTGACCACAAGAATCTTGCTTACGTGCAATCGGCTAGACGTCTCAACTCCCGTCAGGCCAGGTGGGCGTTGTTTTTCGGACGATTCAATTTTTTCCCTGACGTTCCGACCTGGATCTAAGAACGGCAAGGCGGACGCCTTGTCCCGGATGTTCTCCAAGACGGAGGAGAGTGGGTCCAAGACCGAGACAATTCTCCCCGGAACTGCGTCGTGGGAGCAGTTAGGTGGAAGATTGAGGAGGAGGTGATGGCGGCCCCTTCGGACGCAGCCCGGTCCCCGGTAACGGTCCACCCGGTCGGTTGTTTGTGCCTGAGTCGGTTCGTCCTGCTGTCCTCAAATGGTCCCACGCCAGCAAGATGGCTTGTCACCCTGGCGTGGCTCGGACGATGGCGTTTCTTCGCAGACGCTTTTTGGTGGCCTGCCATGGCCGAGGATACTCGGGGGTTATGTTGCTGCCTGTCCAGTGTGTGCGCAGAATAAGAGTACCAATCGGCCCAGCTCTGGACTACTTCACCCCCTTCCTATTCCCCCGCGACCATGGTCGCATCTGGCCCTGGACTTTGTCACTGGGTTGCCCGCTTCTGAGGGAAACACGGTCGTTCTGACTATCGTGGACAGATTCAGCAAGTTCGCCCACTTTGTGCCTATTGCCAAGCTTCCCTCTGCCTCGGAGACGTCCGAGATCCTGGTTAGGGAGGTTTTCAGGGTCCACGGTTTGCCCAGTGATATCGTTTCCGACCGTGGCCCTCAGTTTACCTCTGCTGTCTGGAAGTCCTTCTGTTTGGCCATTGGAGCTACAGTCAGCCTCACATCTGGTTTTCACCCCCAATCTAATGGTCAGGCGGAGAGAGCCAACCAGAAGATGGAATCCATGCTACGCTGCCTTGTCTCCTCCAACCCCACCTCCTGGGTCTCTCAGTTGCCTTGGGTTGAGTATGCCCACAATACTCTCCCTACATCTGCCACTGGGATGTCTCCCTTCCAGTGCCTGTATGGCTACCAACCTCCCTTGTTCCCTTCTCAGGAGAAGGAGCTCTCAGTGCCCTCTGTTCAGGCCCATATTCGTCGTTGCCACCGGACCTGGCATCGGGCCAGAAAGGCACTCCTTAGAGTTTCGGACCGGTATCAGCTCCAGGCCAATCGTCGCTCGGATCCCCGCTCCCACCTATACCATCGGAGATAGGGTCTGGTTGGCCACACGGGATCTTCCTTTACGGACTGAGTCTAGGAAGTTGTTACCGAAGTTCATTGGTCCGTTTGTGGTGGAGAAGGTGATCAATCCGGTGGCAGTTCGACTCAAACTACCGAGGACGCTCAGAGTCCATCCCACCTTTCATGTCTCCTGCCTCAAGCCTGTTCTCCTCAGTCCTCTGTTGCCTCCTCCGCCTCCTCCTCCTCCTCCTCGGATGATCGGAGGTGGTCCTGCCTACACGGTGCGACGCATCATGGATTCCAGACGGCGGGGCCGGGGTTTCCAGTATCTCGTGGACTGGGAGGGGTATGGTCCTGAAGAGAGGAGTTGGATTCCGCGGCGACAGATCCTAGATGCTGACCTCATTCGTGACTTCTACCGCCTCCATCCTGGCGCTCCGAGGAGTCCGCCCGGTGGCGTTCGTCGGAGGGGGGTACTGTAACGATCCCTGCAGTCTGAGTCGGTTTCTGTCTGGGTATTAGTTTTTCTGCTCGGGATCTCCAGTTTCCCGAGGGTTCTGGAACGCCTCCTGCCTGGTTGCCGGGCAACGTTGCTAGGCGGGAGCTTTCTTGATTTCCGCACCTGCATCCCATCAGCAATCTGCACACCTGGTCCTGATCATCACCCTTCTTAGGCTCTGTCCTAACATCCATTCCCTGCCGGATCGGGTAGCCATGAACAGTATGTTTGTCCGTGTATCAGCCTTGGAACTTCTAGCGTTAGTTTTGTTGTTTTGCACCTTTTTGACTTGCTGTATACTTACCTCCGTTTTGTTCTATCTGCAGTCACTCACCCGGAACCTTCACCCAACCTCTGCCTGATGGTCGGCGGCTGCCGAGCCATTACTGGACCTACCACTGCACCCTCAACAACCCATCCACGCCACCCGCTCTGTTCCCTGGATTATTCAGCCTCACTCGTGGATCTATTAAATAAACACTCACCTTTGTTTCAATTTACCTTGTCCTGGTCTGCTTCTGGGTTCTGGCTTAGTAAACCGTGACAGTTGGAGTGAAAGGGCTGGGTCTCAAGTTCTGTAGGTTATTGACTGTCTTTGCTTTGTCATCAACTCCAATTCGGCTGGGGGCACGTAATATTCTCTTCCTAGGCCATTGTGGATAGATAAAGTTTATTAAATTGCATAGGCTACAGTAACGAGTAATAGCAACAGTAAAAAATAAATAAAAAAATCCAGTTTTCATCCATCCATTCTCAATATGTTTGGAGTGTTGACAGTCAACATTGTTGTAATTGGCTTCATTCTAGTATAGGCCTTTACGCATCGCACTTCTCCTCAAATAAAAAACACTCTCATAGATTGTATTGTATGTGTGAGGGACGTTCGCAATAAGCAAAATATAGCCTAGGTCTACGGTTGATATGGCGTTATAGGACTGAATAATTTGAATATGTTTGGAGGAGTGCGTCTTTGGTAACTGGACAAGAGGCGCTTTTTGGAAATAGGGATGGATACAAGCCAAATGCAGTAGCCTATGTGAATTGTAGGCCCATGTGAATTGTGAATGATGCAAAACCATGATGGCAAAAGCCTCAGGAGTAGACCATTTAGAAACATTTTATGAATAGGCTACTTGGCTAATGCATGGACAAGATAAAAAAAACACCAGATGCATTGTTGTTCATTATAGTAGGGTAAGGGTAGCCTATAAGGGCTTGTTTTTTATCAAACAAAAGGGAAACAAGCAATTGTTACAGGAAAATAACTTAAATATTTCTAAATATGAGTGTCACCGGATCATCACATCTCTCGTTCCATGATGGGCATATAACCTACATGGAGGGTTGTTACACACATCCAAAATAATAAGAGGAGCTGTCTAAAATAATGTACAATAGCCTATCAGGGATGGACATCTCCAGTCCTCTGGGGCCAGAGTGGTGTCACACTTTTCTCCCATCCCTAGCAAACACAGCTGATTAAACTAATTGCATTCTAAACATGATTAGTTGATTATTGGAGTCAGGTGTGTTAGCTGGGGCTGGGGCAAAAGTGTGACACCAATCAGGCCCCTGATGACTGGAGTTGCCTATCCCTGGCCTACATAAATAAAAAGGGTATGTCCACTCACAGTTTTGCTGCTCCCTAACTTGATCTTTTGATAAAGCTTTGGTGAAGATTTATTTCAAAGTGGTCTCACGAGCCAAACCCTTTATTGATAGTCTTGACTACTTGGCGAATGCATTGGGCAGGACAAAAACAGCCTTCATTGAGAGGAGGGGAGCTATACTTGGTTTTTAATCAAATTAAACGATTGTTTCTAAATACGAGCTTCACGGACACAAAAAGCACATACATTATCTCTTATTCCATGTGCATATGGGCAATCACGGCTGGATAGGCTGCGCTTCCGTTGTCAAAATCCATGCCATAACCAACCACGTTACCACTAAGACCAGCTTTTGGTTGGTCTTAAATATCCCCACCAGCGCTGCCTGAAATTGGCACTTTGGAGCACGTTTTTAAGGACACAAGTCAGATATTGCCACCCCTCACACCTCAGCGCAAGCGAGCTCATATATTGTAAGACAGGTAAATTACCAACCCTGGTGCTAGGTTTGACAATAGAGGCCAAAGAGTGATTCCAAAAACAGATGGAGTTGCTTTTCACCAAATATCATATGTCTATAAAACATATTATGGACATTTGTCATGTACGCTTGACACGCATCTTACCATCTAAGTAAAATCCTGACTTTAAGACATTCTTGTCAAGCTGAGCATAATTGCATCATCTACAGATAACAGATCTTTGCCCTCCTTAAAGAGAGTGATGATGACAGAGGTGAATGAATGAAAGATGAACTGAGATGATGAAAGAGGATTGGGGGAGAATAAACAGGTTTAAGAGTCTAACCCTGTCTTTTACCTCTCTTTAGCCTGTTCTTCACCTCTTCTTCACCCCTTGTTACCTTCCAGGGCTCCTCTCCCTGACCTGTGAACCCTGGCTGAACTCCCAGCATGCCCTGGGGTTGAGATTCACTTCACGCCCGGCGGCCTGGGTCTAGACCAACAAACACTCCCTCTACCCTGCCCTGACTCCAGCAGTGTGTGTGTGTGTGTGTGTGTGTGTGTGCATTTGTGCCTGTGAGTGTATGTGTTGACAGCCCTGACCCTCGGCCCTCACCTCTTCAACTCCCCAACACCCTGCTGGGGGAGATAAAATATACAGGGTCAGAACTCTCACACACACTTGGATCTCATTTACCACTTCATATTCAGTTAGGTGAGAGAGAGAGAGCGAGAGAGAGATGGAAAGAGAGAGAGATGGAAAGAGAGAGAGATGGAGAGAGAGAGTGATGTGTGTGTGTGTGTGTCATACCTCCTCTCTGAGTGACTGAACAGTGACCTTTTGACTACCAGCCTGACTGGCTGAAGGCTCCCACTGTCCCCTCCAGCTAATTTATGGGCTTCCCTCAGCCCCTCAGGCCCCCAACCCTTATCCCTCAGCCCCCACACTGTCACACTGCCAGGTCAGGCCTACCTCCTGCACTAGGAATGCAGCACACACACCCACGCACACACACACGCACACACACAACACACAATATCAGTTCTCCTTTCAGCCAGGTCACCCATGATACAAGTCAGTATTCGACATCCATCCATGTCTGAGGACGTCAGGAGATGATGTGGAAACCGGCCATTAGGGGCAACGGTGAGCGCTGTTACCTTCAAGTAGCATCTGCCTCTGATTCCAATGGTTGCAAGTTCGAATCCAGCGATAGAAAGTTGTTTTTGAGATTTTTTTTTGAGCCTATCCCAAACCTTAACCCTTATCTTAACCATTTGGAGTCAATGCCTAACCTTAAGATTTAGGAGTTAATGCCTAAACCTAACCATAACCTTAAAAATATGGAGTTAATGCCAAAATCTAACCTTAAACACCTCGAAATTTGAAGTTTGAGAAACATGAATGAACGTCTAATTCTGACGTGAGACTGTGAGAGCTAGTTGTCTCCTTTAACGTTCAATACTATATACATTTACATTGAGGGACATGAATTAATATGTTTAAACCTGTGTTCTGTGCATCACTGCTCCAATGCTACCCAAATCCCAGATCCCCAGCAGCACAAGCCCAGAGCGGCCACATTCCATCAAGAAAACATCCGCCCACTCCACACACCACCTCCATGCCTCGCTCCCAAACAGAATTAACCCTTCCTCTGCAAAACTGCTGCCACATCCCATTTCTCTGTTGGGTCTTGATGGGCCTAATGTGGGAATCCATAACTACACTGGTGCTCCTTTATGTGGACAAACACCTGCATGCAATGCACTCACGCACGGATGCACGCATGCGTGCACACACACACACCTCAATACACTTTACAATCTGTAGAAACAATGAGAATAGAAGGGTTCAGAACTTTTGTGAAACATCACAGTACAGTAGAAAATGTATGGCAAATAGAAATCCAATATGGATAGTGTTAAGAGATAGATGGGAGGGGTTGAATGGAGCTGAAGGATGGGACTAATAACAACTAACAACAACTAATAACAACAAGATAACTAATGTAAAGCATACTGTGTCCATAATAAGTATATAGCTTATAGGTTGAGAGCTTTTTTGAAAGAGCACAGTTAGGAAGATATGGTATTTAGAAGCAAACCAGATGGACATCATGAAAATGATTGGAGAGATTGAGGGTAGAGGAAGTTCAGGAGTAAAACCAAACAAAATATAATTATTGTAAAATTGACTGTGTCCATAAAAAGTATATAGTATGTATAAGCTGGAAGTAGAGGCCTAAGCGTTGTTGTTCACTAGTTTACTCCAATTAGGGGAGGGGTGGTGGGGTTGGAAAGTAAAAAAGGGAAATATATTTTTTTAAAGGATATGTATATATACACTGCTCAAAAAAATAAAGGGAACACTTAAACAACACATCCAAGATCTGAATGAATGAAATAATCTTATTAAATACTTTTTTCTTTACATAGTTGAATGTGCTGACAACAAAATCACACAAACATTATCAATGGAAATCAAATGTATCAACCCATGGAGGTCTGGATTTGGAGTCACCCTCAAAATTAAAGTGGAAAACCACACTACAGGCTGATCCAACTTTGATGTAATGTCCTTAAAACATGTCAAAATGAGGCTCAGTAGTGTGTGTGGCCTCCACGTGCCTGTATGACCTCCCTACAACGCCTGGGCATGCTCCTGATGAGGTGGCGGATGGTCTCCTGAGGGATCTCCTCCCAGACCTGGACTAAAGCATCCGCCAACTCCTGGACAGTCTGTGGTGCAACGTGGCGTTGGTGGATGGAGCGAGACATGATGTCCCAGATGTGCTCAATTGGATTCAGGTCTGGGGAACGGGCGGGCCAGTCCATAGCATCAATGCCTTCCTCTTGCAGGAACTGCTGACACACTGCAGCCACATGAGGTCTAGCATTGTCTTGCATTAGGAGGAACCCAGGTCCAACCGCACCAGCATATGGTCTCACAAGGGGTCTGAGGATCTCATCTCGGTACCTAATGGCAGTCAGGCTACCTCTGGCAAGCACATGGAGGGCTGTGCGGCCCCCCAAAGAAATGCCACCCCACACCATGACTGACCCACTGCCAAACCGGTCATGCTGGAGGATGTTGCAGGCAGGCTCAGTGTGAACCTGCTTTCATCTGTGAAGAGCACAGGGCGCCAGTGGCGAATTTGCCAATCTTGGTGTTCTCTGGCAAATGCCAAACGTCCTGCACGGTGTTGGGCTGTAAGCACAACCCCCACCTGTGGACGTCGGGCCCTCATACCACCCTCATGGAGTCTGTTTCTGACCGTTTGAGCAGACACATGCACATTTGTGGTCTGCTGGAGGTCATTTTGCAGGGCTCTGGCAGTGCTCCTCCTGCTCCTCTTTGCACAAAGGCGGAGGTAGCGGTCCTGCTGCTGGGTTGTTGCCCTCCTACGGCCTCCTCCACGTTTTCTGATGTACTGGCCTGTCTCCTGGTAGCGCCTCCATGCTCTGGACACTACGCTGACAGACACAGCAAACCTTCTTGCCACACCTCACATTGATGTGCCATCCTGGATGAGCTGCACTACCTGAGCCACTTGTGTGGGTTGTAGACTCCGTCTCATGCTACCACTAGAGTGAAAGCATCGCCAGCATTCAAAAGTGACCAAAACATCAGCCAGGAAGCATAGGAACTGAGAAGTGGTCTGTGGTCACCACCTGCAGAACCACTTCTTTATTAGGGGTGTCTTGCTAATTGCCTATAATTTCCACCTGTTGTCTATTCCATTTGCACAACAGCATGTGAAATGTATTGTCAATCAGTGTTGCTTCCTAAGTGGACAGTTTGATTTCACAGAAGTGTGATTGACTTGGAGTTACATTGTGTTGTTTAAGTGTTCCCTTTATTTTTTTGAGCAGTGTATGTATGTATATGTATTTATATATATGTATATGTATATGTATGTATATGATATATATATATATATATATATATATATATATATATATATATATATATATATATATATATATATATATATTTGCGGGAAAAAACATATGGGGGATTGGATTTGCAATATTAAGCTGATCTACCCCCTAAAAAAATTAAGATAAAATAAAATAAAAAAATTAATTAAAAAAATTAGAAGACATACTTTACTTTATTTGTTTAAAATATTGTTATGTGAATAGGATGTGAGACAGTATGCTTGTGTGTTCATATCACAGTGTAGTGATTTGTACACTGACATTTTTTTTTCTTAAATGGTTCTTCCTCAGCTCTTAAGGTTCCTTGGAGAATTATTGCCCGATAAAGAGCCTTTGAGTTGTGTGGGATTCTTGATGTGGCATATTCGGATCTTCAGAATTCTAAAAGGTTATTGAAATGTATGGAAGCCTGCAGATGTGTCCCTTTCATAGAACACAGCAAATTGGCAAGAGTTAACTAGTGTTGATTTTTCAGTGTAACATGTCTAGTGTTGATTCAAGAGTTACAGTGCATTCGGAAAGTATTCACACCCCTTGACTTTTCTTCTTCTTCATCAATCTATGCACAATACCTCATAATGACAAAGCAAAAACAGGTTTTTAGACATTATAAAAAATTGAAATCACATTTCCATAAGTATTCAGACCCTTTACTCAGTACTTTGGCAGCGATTACAGCCTCGAGTCTTCTTGGGTATGACGCTACAAGTTTGGCACACCTGTATTGGGGAGCTGCTCCCATTCTTCTCTGCAGATCCTCTCAAGCTCTTTCAGGTTGGATGGGGAGCATCGCTGCACAGCTATTTTCAGGTTTCTCCAGCGATGTTTGATCGGGTTCAAGTCCGGGCTCTGGCTGGGCCTCTCAAGGACATTCAGAGACTTGTCCCGAACCTTCGCCCCAGTCTGAGGTCCTGAGTGCTCTGGAGCAGGTTTTCATCAAAGATCTCTCTGTACTACGATCCTGACTAGTCTCCCAGTCCCTGCTGCTGAAAAACATCCCCACAGCATGATGCTGCCCCCACCATGCTTTACCGTAGGGATGGTGCCAGGATTCCTCCAGACGTGACGCTTGGCATTCAGGCCAAAGAGTTCAATCTTGGTTTCATCAGACCAGAGAATCTTGTTTCTCATGGTCTGAGAGTCTTTATGTGCCTTTTTGCAAACTCCAAGCGGGCTGTCATGTGCCTTTTACTGAGGAGTGGCTTCCGTCTGTCCACTCTACCGTAAAGGCCTGATTGGTGGAGTGCTGCAGAGATGGTTGTCCTTCTGGAAGATTCTCCCATCTCCACAGAGGAACTCTAGAGCTCTGTCAGAGTGACCATCGGATTCTTGGTCACCTCCCTGTCCAAGGCCCTTCTCCACCGATTGCTCATTTTGGCCAGGCGGCCAGCTCTAGGAAGAGTCTTGGTGGTTCCAAACTTCTTCCATTTAAGAATGATGGAGGCCACTGTGTTCTTGTGGACCTTCAATGTAGCAGACATTTTTTGGTACCCTTCCCCAGATCTGTGCCTCGACACAATCCTGTCTGGGAGCTTTACGGACAATTCCTTCGATCTCATGGCTTGGTTTTTGCTCTGACATGCGCTGTCAACTGTGGGACCTTATATAGACAGGTGTGTGCTATGTCCAATCAATTGGATTTACCACAGGTGGACTCCAATCAAGTTGTAGAAACATCTCAAGGATGATCAATGGAAACAGGATGCACCTGAGCTTAATTTCGAGTCTCATAGCAAAGGGTCTGAATACTTATGTAAATAAGGTTTTTCTGTTTTTTATTTTCAATCCGTTAGCAAAAATCTCTAAAAACCTGTTTTCGCTTTGTCATTATGGGGTATTGCGTGTAGATTGCTGAGGATTTTTTATTTATTTAATCAATTTTAGAATAAGGCTGTAACGTAACAAAATGTGGAAAAAGTCAAGGGGTTTGAATTCTTTCCAAATGCACTGTAAATTAACACTGTAAATAGTTCAATCACAACTCAGTGATGTAAAATAACCCCAGTGTTGGTGTTAATAACCAGAGTTGAACCAAAACCACGTCCATCATTATCACATTTCCTAGCATCCTCTATTGCAGGTTGATTTTTCAAATTGTTTGTTTAAATAGCTATTAATTGATTAATCTCATCCTACTCAAATATGTGACTAGTTTCAGGAAACTAGGCATATGTCATGCGTGACTACTTCACAGGAGCGCCATTTGAATGTAAACTTTTTTTTTTACATCAAAATGCGTTTTTTGGCAGAAATGCCTTCTGGAACATGTGAACTTTCATGTGCCTTAATAACAAACTTTTATGCCATCTGTAAATACAAATGCAATTACGAGCCTAGTTGATTTAGCCACGGAAAAAGACAGCAACCTTCCCGCTAGCCATGATTGGCTGAGATAATGAGTGGGATGGACATGCCGAGAGATGAGTTCAGATTGGTCTGCCATGTAGCACGCTTCTGTCTATAACATGAGCTGGTCAGTATGTGTAGGTTATCCTTTCTAGGGCTGCTTTTTTGAAAGATATCACGTAGTAGAACTGCATAACTGTTGCTCTCCACTTTCTGGAGGACCGAGTTTTGAAATCAGTGGAATTAGAGTATGATAGCTAAGGAGATGGAGAAAATTCTGGCTTTTGATTGCAAATATGCAGAAAGAGTCGAAAAAGAACACACAGAAGGCTGTTGTATAAAACACCTGTCTCCGGATTACATCTTCAAACTAAGGGCAAACATGGCATCCGTGACAGAGAGGGAGACACGTCCATCCATGTATATGGGTAAGATAGTCTAGCTAGCTACATTTTCAGATATTACACGTTTCTAATTTTGTCAGAAAGTTGTTTTCATTTCAATTTAAAGTGTACTGTTAGCTAGCTAATGTTAGCTGGCTGGCTAGCTAGCTAAAATTATGTGTATGATCTATGTAGTAATATTATTTGTATCTCAGAGCCATTTGAATTGCTAGTTATAGCCTAATGTTAGCTAGCTAACATTGAACCTGGTTGGTTAGCTACCTGCTGATTCATGCAGGGTAGTAACATTATGAGTTGGGATTATGGTTAATTGTTTAGCTAGCTAGCTACATGTCTAAACAAAAGACTCCACTATGCAAGTAATCATTTCAATAGAATGTTCATGATGTCACTGCGACAACTGTCAATAGACATAGCTGGTAAATTCGCTCTGGCTATCTACTCCGATTTCAGAGCTCTCTCGTCTGAGTGTGCCAGAGCACACAATAACTGACAAATTTACGAACACTCAACACCCGTTGAATATGGCTGGTGTCAGTAAACGTTGGCAAAAAAGCTTAATTAAATTGTTGCCTGCAGCACAGTTGCAGTCACCAACGCTCTGGATAACATAAAAACAGCTTAACCAGCTCTGCCAGGGCGAGTAAAATGGTCAGTGAGCTGTTCTCTCATTTGTGTCTGGAAGTAGCTAGCAAGCTAGCCAAAGTTAGCCAGTTAGCTTGGGTGCTTGATTGCTGTTGTTAGGTCAGAATGCTACTCCTCGGCCAGAGCGTCCAGTGTGCTCTCTGAACGCTCCGAGAGCGAAACGCTCTGAATTTACGAACGCACAGAGCACACTCTGGCACTCCAGATTAAATTTACGAACACACCCGTAGTGTAAACCAGCCGTTAGTCTTTAAATCTTTGGTTGTTTAGTACATAGCCTCACATGTGAATCCTTAAAGAGATGGGTGGGGCTAAAGCTTAAGAGGGTGTGAACGATGCTGAATGGGTGTAGACAAAGAAGAGTGCTCCAATAGGTACCAAAACATTCAAAGGCCATTTTCTCAAAAGTGAGATTACAAGTTTATCAACTTTCAAAGCAGAATTACTTTCCCATTGTTCCTCAACTGTAGTGTATGATATACCATTTTCTAGCTTTGAGTCTCTACTTTTATCCAATGTAAAAAACACCATTTTAAATGTTGCTACATAAGACCGAATTGAGCCGGTCGGTCACATATAAATAACTTCAATTTTCTAAACTATTCTAATCCGTTACTTGACTTATTGCACCCGTTACTGAAATGGTTGTTCCAGTTTAGATGTTTAAGGTAGTCTAATATCTTAGTCTTCCCAACCCTGGCAGTGATTCTGAATGCAAGTTGCGGGTGAATAAATATTCAAAATGTTGGATATCCCCACTATGGCTGGATTCCAATAGTAATTACATATCACTTTGCAAGCCACCATAATGTGACTTGCAGGCCTGACATGACCTGTAAACTATGAGTTTCAGGCCGCTGTATTAGGGTAAATCTAGGGCCTCAAAAGAAGGCATTTGTATTGTCTTAAAGAATTACATTTTAATGACAACATATTCACTTAGGATCTCACTTGGTGAAGGCCACAATACTGAAAATGAATGAATGCAACAACCATGTCTCTGTCACTAGCAAACACAGTCATGGATGGTACTGGTAACTCTTAAATTCACTCAAAGGCACTCTGAGAAATACGCAAATAAGGCTTAAAACACTACACAGGGGTATTAAATTCTGGTCTTGGAGGGCCAAAACAGTTCTGGTTTTGGATTTTTGTATGGTTCTTCAAAGAACTTCTTCATTTCAAAGGGGTGGCAGGTAGGCTAGTGGTTAAGAGCGTTGAACCACTAACTGAAAGGTTGCTTGTTCGAATCCCCAAGGTGGAAAAAATCTGCCCTTTAGCAAGGCAGTTAACCCCAAACAACCTCTCTCTAGGTGCAAATGATGTCGATTAATGCAGCATCCCGCACCGCTCTGATTCAGAGGGGTTGGGATACATCAGGAAGAACATTTTGTTTGAATGCATTCAGTTGTGCAACTGACTAGTTATCCCCTTTATGGTTCTTCAGAGACCCTAACATGGTTCACCTATGGCACCTTTATTTTTAAGAGTTTATGTAATAATTTGATTATAGTTCTGTGTGTGTGATTGTGTGAACTCTTCACCCCAGCTGCCACCAGAGGACATGCTGTTTGTTTGCTCCGCCCATTGATTGACATGCGGTCAGATCAAAGAGAATTGGGTTGTTCCACCAACTTGGTGCCTTTTGAGAAGTGTCACTTGGTCAAAAAAACGTTTCACATTACCTTATTTGAACATGATGTCATAAAAAGTTCAACTTGATAAAAACAAGTTTTCCCATCTCAAGAGGTTGAATGAAAAAGTAAGTGCCTATTAAGTGCCAAATAAACTAACAGGGTTGACCGTAACAGGGTTGACCGTAACAGGGTTTCCGATTTCATCTTAAATCCGCCATAAATCCTCTTGTGACAGGGGGAATGGAAGCCTGTTGTGTGCAACAGGGAGTGGCAATTGAATGCAAGCTTCACAATAAAATTGTTAAAACATTTCTAGCCTGTCTATCTCTGAGTAACAGGGTTGACGTGTCATGCTCGACCCACTCAGTTTTCAACCACAAAACACCAGAAAATGGCCAAAAAGAGTAGAACCAGCTCACCTGATTTCACACTATGATTTGACTATTAGATGTTACATTTTTCTTTAAACATTGTTTTTTTTAAAGAAATAGTTTCACCATATTAAAGATGCGCTCTCAAACTTTTGTATAATTTCAGCCAGTAGTTTTGAAAGTAGTACTCACGAGCAAAAACATATCCCCGTTTTTTGTGTACTAAGTCATCCAATTGTGTACTACGTCATCCATTTTATGTGATATGTTACACATTTTTCAAATTCGGATGATATCAAATGGATTTTGCAATTTGTGTGATATGTTACAAATTTGTTGTGCTTAAGATCCCGGAGTGCATCTTTAAAAGGAGAGTTCAGTTCATGTAACAGGGTTGTCCTTAAAAAGAGGGACAGATGTAAATTAATCACTAATCACATGAAATAAATAATAATCTTCAGAAATGACTTTGTCAAAGCAACAAAAGAACTAGGGCTTTACAATGATGGTGAAAACTGAGACATTTTGGGGTTAAGTGGGTTCAAATCTTCTTAGAAGTCACAGAGGGTGCACGGAGAGACGTCAAAATGCAGAATTTGGGCACTTTAGCAAGTCTTCATTCATATAAATAAATCAGATTGATTGAATTATCCACGTGGTCTAAATTAAAGGGAACTTTATTCAATGTAACAGGCTTTTAAATGTCAATGTTGGTCCACAATTTCTACTTAAAATATCAAAGGGACGCAAAAGGCACTCTTTTCGTGGAACGACCCAGTTATTATTGTTTCAAATACTCCCTAGACTAACCCACCCTGGGGCAGAGGCTTTAGCACACATACACACGCATGCACACACACACTGACAGAGATGTCTTCCTTCTTATTTTCCTCTCTGTGGATCTCCTATTTATAGGTTATCATGTGGAATACCAAGGCAGAAGAGAAGAAGAGAGGGGGATGAGGAGAGAAGATGAGGGGATGAAATAGATTTGAGGAGCTTTGATGAGAGAGACGTGCGATGAAACAGGCTTTCAAAGCACAAAACAATTTTTTCAGTGTTTCTTTGTCTCTCTCTCTGAAAGATTTGTATAACACACTCGACACAGATAAGCTCATCATTATACGTTGGAGCTCTGGACGTAATCTGTTGTTGTTCCATTATTATTATTATTATTATTATTATTATTATTATTATTACTATTATCTCTCTCTCTCTCTCTCTCTCTCTCTCTCTCTCTCTTTCTCTCTCTCTCGCTCTCTATTCAATTTCAATTTCAATTCAATTTAAGGGCTTTATTGGCATGGGAAACATATGTTTACATTGAAAAAGCAATTAAAAAAGATCATAAACAAAAGTGAAACAAACATAAAAAAATTAGTAAACATTACACTCATAAACAAAACAGTAAACATTTCACTCACAAAAATTCCAAAATAATAAAGACATTTCAAATGTCAAATTATGTCTATATGCAGTGTTATAATGATGTGCAAATAGTTCAAGTACAAAAAGGAAAATAAATCAACAGAAATATAGGTTGTATTTACAATGGTCTTTGTTCTTCACTGGTTGCCCTTTTCTTGTGGCAACAGGTCACAGATCTTGCTGCTGTGATGGCACACTCTGGTATTTCACCCAATAGATATGGGAGTTTATCCAAATTGGATTTGTTTTGAAATTCTTTGTGGGTATGTGTAATCTGAGGGAAGTATGTGTCTCTAATATGGTCATGCATCTCTCTCTCTCTCTCTCTCTCTCTCTCTCTCTCTCTCTCTCTCTCTCTCTCTCTCGCTCTCTCTCTCTCACTTAGCCACAGGAACACACACCAGGCTTGTCATGTCAAGGACATGAGAGGAGGTGAAGAAAGATGGAGTGAGAAAGAAAATAAGTAAGATGTCATCTTTAATGTCAAATGCCAAATGTGATCTTTGGTTATTCTCTACTTTCATCCCTTCTCCCTAAGCCTTGGTGTAGCATTAGACCTGGTGCTGCCAGCTACATTCTGTCAGTCTGAGTTTCCAGACCTGGCTGTGATGGAGTATTCCCTGGTCATGTTAGATAGAGGGAGGGAGGAAGGGAGGAATGGAGAGAGAGAAGGAGAGAGAGGAAGAGAGGGAGGGCGAAAAAGACAGATTGGAAGGGAGGGGGGAGTCTCTTTCTCGTTCCATCTCACAGGCCTTTCTAGCCAAAAGTAGTGCACTTTATAGGGAACAGGGTCCCATATCAGATGGGCCCTGGCCGGTCTCCTGGTATCATGTAGCCAGGATCTTCTCACTGTAGAAGAAACACAGTAGCAAAACATTGAACATAACAGTCAGCCTGCATGTTCCACCACAGTGAACTCCAATAACTAGCATCTAAATCCAGCCTTTATATAAAACACAGAGAGGGAAACTGCTCTGTCATTGTCCTTGTACTCTAGATACATTACATCTGTTTCTGTATCTTTGGCGGTTGTAAACTATAGCTGCGTTTTCCAGAAAGGATGTTGGTATTTATTTTGTCCCAGAGATTTGTTTCTGGTTGTTTTTGATTGGTTTGCTAAAGTACTTATTGACTGATTTTCCCTTTTATGGCTACCCAAATAGAGCCATTCACTCCCATTCAGTCTTTTCAAACAGAAATCAAAGCAGAGGTTTTATAATTTACCTACACGTATCGACATTTCTTAATACACCATTAAATCCAAATGTAAACCATTTGATATGATGATACAGTAGGATAAAGATTGAGAGAGCGAAGGAGAGCGAAAGAGAGTGGCATGAGATTGTAAAATAAACAAGTTGGCCCTCTCCCCCTCCAATTTTCTGACACATTTCTAAACACATTTGAAGAATTACCCTCATTTCTGCTAGCTGGACACCCCCAGGCCTTTCACTTTGACTGTGTTTGGCACATCCATCCATCTCCAGCTATGACGTATGTGATGCCCCCGCACCTCATTCCCTCTCTGTGTAAATGTTGTTGCTTTTACACTGTGCAAATCAAGGCACTTTCTACTTCTGTTGGGTCCATTTCTCTTACCTTACACATCAAGTGCTCTATGTCTCTGTCTTTTTCTCTTTCCCTCTGCTTTTCTTTATCGCTCCATGTCTTCCTCCCTTTCTCGCTATCCTTCTTTCTCTCTCTCTTTCTCCCTGTCTGTCTTTCTCTTTCTTTCTCTCTGTTTCTTTCTCTATGTTTCTCTCTCTCTGTTTCTTTCTCTCTGTTTCTCTCTCTGTTTCTTTCTCTCTGTTTCTTTCTCTCTGTTTCTCTCTCTCTGTTTCTCTCTCTCTCTCTCTCTCTCTCTCTCTCTCTCTCTCTCTCTCTCTCTCTCTCTCTCTCTCTCTCTCTCTCATTGTTCCCCTCTCTCTCGCTCTCTCACTGTTCCCCTCTCTCTCTCTCTCTCTCTCTCACTGTTCCCCTCTCTCTCTCTCACTGTTCCCCTCTCGCTCTCTCTCACTGTCCCCCCCTCTCTCTCTCTCTCTCTCTCTCTCTCTCTCTCTCTCTCCCTCTCTCACTGTTCCTCTCTCACTGTTCCTCTCTCACTGTTCCCTCTCTCTCTCTCTCTCTCTCTCTCTCTCTCTCTCTCTCTCTCTCTCTCTCTCTCTCTCCCCATCTCTCCATCTCGCTCTTTGCTTTTCCTTCCATCTCTCCTCGGCTGGCGGCTAGGCAGCAAGTTCCAGGCCCATATTTAATCACCATGAGGCTAAACTCTCTCCGTCGGGTGACGGCTCATTTGACGACAAAGGCAGCCCTGGGCTCTTTCCTCTCTTCCCTGTGCCAAATACAATAACTACTCTCTTTCTTTACCCTGCTCGCTTTTATAATTTCACAATTTTTCAATGTCAGGACAGGCCCTTTTGAAGAATTTTTATTGAATTTCCTGCTGGACCCAGCAGCCAGGGTTATTTTCTCCATCCCTCCTCTCTTCCTTCATTGCATTCTCTCCCTCCCTTTCTCTCACTCTCTTTAGCATTTGTCTCTCCCTTTCTTCCTCTCTTTACATTCATCTCGTTCAGACACTCATCCCTTCCATTTGCCTCTATTTTCATCTTTCTTTATTGTGCCAGTATATGTCTTTCTCTCAACGACATTCTTGACTGGGAGGGACAGCAGGTAATCTGTACAGGCACTCTACTGAACCACAATGTCTCAAGCACACCAGTACACAATATGTTAGGATTACCGTCCAATCATATAAGTGGTAGTAGGCTATAATAGACTATGACTTTAATAATATTATGTTATGCCCTGATGTTTATCACTAATAGTCCTTGCAACTGAAATGGCTATCTGTCTTGTAGAAGTAATAGCAGTAAATCTTGACCACAGTAATACTACTACATCTTGACCACAGTAATACTAGTACATCTTGACCAGAGTAATAGCAGTACATCTTGACCACAGTAATAGCAGTACATCTTGACCAGAGTAATAGCAGTACATCTTGACCACAGTAATAGCAGTACATCTTGACCACAGTAATACTAGTACATCTTGACCACAGTAATACTAGTACATCTTGACCACAGTAATAGCAGTACATCTTGACCACAGTAATAGCAGTACATCTTGACCACAGTAATAGCAGTACATCTTGACCACGTGTTTGCAATCCCTCCTCAGAAGTCTTAACTCATCTGCAGAATCGTCTCCTTGTCACTTTTACAACATTAAAACGTCTCAGAGTTGACTAAATGTAAAGAGAGAATGGAATCAAACAATCCTTCACTTCTCCCTGAGCCTTTCAGAGTTCACAGACGTTAATGTGTTTGGCAGTAGCAGATGCCTCTCTCTCTCAGATGTGGGTGAGAGAAAAGAATGTCACCCAAGTATAATTAAATCTCTGCCGTTATAACATACGTCAAGCCTTCACTTCCAATTTCAACCTCTCTGCTGTGACGGTTTGTACCTCTCTCTCTCTCTCTCTCTCTCTCTCTCTGTCTCTCAGACAGTTTTGTTGTGACAAAGGTGAGATAACATCTTGTGGAGAGTGTGTAGGGGAGGGTGTGTTCTTTAATAACGTGCCTGTGGATCACATGGTTTAAATTAGTGTCTGCTGGTGTGTGTGTGTCTCAGCCCTGGCCCTCTTGTGACCTCTTAATATCGCATCACCCCACTGGGCACACACTGGTTGAATCAACGTTGTTTCCATGTCATTTCAATGAATTTACATTGAAACAACGTGGAATAGACGTTGAATTGACGTCTGTGTTCAGTGGGACATGCCTGATCTTATTGGTCTCTGCTGTCTGATCCACTGTCATGTGCTCTCTTTGCCAATCTGTCACACTTAATCTGGGCGGAAAGGAAGCGGTAAAAGGAGAGAGGCCTCCAATGTTCCGGGAACGCTTGGGGTTGGGAGAAGAAAAAAGAAAGAGACAAGAGAGACCGAAGAAACAAAGGAAAAAGAAAAGCAGGAGAAAATCACAACAGCATTCCATTTCAGGGCCGTGAACGGTGTCGATGATTCGCTGAGGGGGAAGAAGAGAGCGAGAGAAACGAGGGAGAGATGAGGGGAACAATGAGCCTGTTGTTCTTTAATCTGAGGTGAATCATCTGTCTCTCCCTCTGTCAGGTGTTGCTGAGAAGAGAGGGAAAGAAAGAGAGAGAGAAGGAGAAAGAAAGAAAGAGAGAAAGAGCAAGCTGTGTGGCTCATCTTATCACACTGCTGTAAAGGCTGTCCTGTCTGTCCTAATGGTTTTGTCCTGAGGTCTCCCTCTTTCTCTTTTTTTACTCTTTCCCCTTCTCTTTAATTAGTTGTTTTTCTCTATAGAAACAGAAACATGCTCTCTTTCTCTCTGGTTACATCAATAACACAATTGCTAATTTGATGATTGCGGACAATCATTTTCAGTCAGAAGTTGTTTTAAAGCGACTCATTTTGGCAATATTATTATAAACTGTAAATACTTGTTAACTATGAATCAAGGAGTGATTATATGTGTCTGCTAGGTAATTAGAGCGGTGGAAAGTCAGTCAGAGGTGTTTAGTTTTAAATCACCACAGCCTTAGCTATTATTAAATCCAGACGTTTTGGTTTCCGAACACAAACCCTGACCTCGTCCTCTGATTGTCCTCGCCATCTCTCTGCAGGGTTTCTACCATAGATGTATTACAAGAACTACGAAGATGTTCCGCCATGTTCCTATTTCCTAATTCCTATTCTGGAATGATCCTATTCCACTACAAAGGTAGTCCATAATTAGAGAATAGACAAAGACAGAAAACTTAACAAGCCCAGAATATGAGTATACAGTAAAAACATGAAATAATTCATGTTTTTATCAGTAGGCCTACAACATTTATCTAGCTGGTCTCATGGAATCAAAATGTCCACAGATTTTCTCAAACACAGTCTGTCCACCTCCCGACCCGCCCAGCTACTGCCATATCTCTTATGTTCAGGGATTTATGAGAGGAAGGGAAAAAGGAGGTGCGTCCGCTCGTTTATTAACACTCAACAGTTCTCCGCTCGAGGCTCGATTAAATGTTTTATGGAGGTGTGCGTATGTGTGTGCGAGCGTGCGTGCGTTCGAATGTGGGTGGGTATGTCTGTGTGTGTGCGAGAGAGATGCATGTGCTGGTCCCAGGTCCCCTGCCTGTCCATCTGTCTGACCTGAGTTATTGAGTTATAGGCTCTGGCAGCTCACATTAATATGTCAGACTACAACCACGTTGTTGACAGGCTCAATTTGACCTCTGTCAGAGAGTACACTCCTCTCTCAACCTCTGTCTCTCCCAGGCCTCTTTATTTTCCGTACCTCCCCCCTCTCTACCTCTCTCTTTCTCTCTCGGTCTCTGTCTCTCTCTCTTCGCTGTCTTTCTCTTCTCTCTGCCCCTCTCTCTCCCTCTTGTCTCTATCCGTCTCTCACACACATCTGAAGGCTTTCAACTACACATTGATTAATCGTCCAGCCAATTGTGTATTACGACATCCTGTCCAATCGTGTCCTTCAATTACCATACAATGGTTTGTTTGGATATATAATAGCCTCAGTGAGTAGTCATCCTACAGACGTTGATCAATGACTGATGATCATCACTGTTCACACACTAACACTCTCTTGTCACAACAACGTATGTCACCCACAGCAATCTGTCACTGAAGACATTTGTGTGTGTTGTTTATGTCCGGGGGAGAATGCACTTTGTTTAATGGTTTGGTGTAACTCAATACTGCTTGCCTTTGGGAGTTGGTATAGAAGAGACCGAGAACATCCCTTCATGTGGAAAATCACATGATTTCACTTTTTTTGCGCTTGTAATATTTGATTTCACATGTGAAATCATGTGAAACCATGTGGTTTTGGAACAAGTCACATTTGATGATATTTCACATGAAGTTTCACATGTGGATTTTCACATGTGATCCCATAACCTTTACCATGTGAAATCATGTGAAACTCTGTGGTTTTGGAACACTTAACATGTGATGATATTCCACATGAAGTTTAACATGTGGATTTTCACATGTGATCACATAACCTTTCACATGTGAATTAAAATGTTCACATGAGATTTCCCTGGTGATTCCCTGCAAACAAAAATTAGTCTTTAGAGTGTCACGAAAAAGTTGCAGTGTTTTTAACTGACATATGTATACAGTAATTATTATTCAACATGTCCTCACCTGGGATTTGAACTCTCAATCTCTTGTTCACAGCATTCCAATCTTCCTGCTACGCCACTACGCTGCATGCTAATTATCTATAGGCTATATTTCAACTTGGCAATTTCTAATTATTTTCTAACAAGTTTTATTTTCTAACAACAGTTTGAATTGAGGTGTGTTCCGCCTCATTAATTCACATAGAAGTATCCCATTTCATTGTTGCGGACAATTTATGTTTGAGGCGGACAAACTTCTCTCTTCGACGAGAGCCCAAGCACTTCCCCAGTGTTTCTCCAGATCAAGTATACAGACATTTGCACATTGTTGCACAAACTTTCCCCCCTGGCAAATTTTCTGGCTGGTGCTCAGATTGCCTTCATTGTTGTTTTCCTTACAAATAATAACTTTGTACATGTGTGTGTTCCTATTAACAGCACCGGAGAAGATGGCTGCCGTTTTACAGCCCTCTAACCAATTGTACTATTATGTGTGTTTTTCCGCGTTATTTGTAATTTATTTTGTACATAATGTTTCTGCCATCGTCTCTTATAACCAAAAAGAGCTTCTGGATATCAGGACAGCGATTACTCACCTCGTATTGGACGAATATTTTTCTTCAACGAGGCGGCCGCGAAGGATATCATACAGATACCCGACAAGGCCCAAATCCCTGTCATTCGCGTGAGGAAGAGACGGAGATATCGTGGACGTAGATCGGGGTGCCTTGTAAGGATCCGACGGCGAGCGAGTAAACTGCCTCTTCCATCAATCCTATTAGCCAATCTTCAATCATTGGATAACAAATTGGATGACCTAAGATTACAGTTATCCTACCAACGGGACATTAAAAACTGTAATATCTTATGTTTCACCGAGTCGTGGCTGAACGACGACATGGATAACATACAGCTAGCGGGCTATACGCTACATCGGCAGGATAGAACGGCTGACTCCGGTAAGACAAGGGGTGGCGGTCTGTGTATATTTGTAAACAACAGCTGGTAAACAAAATCAAATACTAAGGACGTCTCGAGGTTTTGCTCGCCTGAGGTAGAGTATCTTATGATAAGCTGTAGACCACACTATTTACCAAGAGAGTTTTCATCTATATTTTTCATAGCTGTCTATTTACCACCACAAACCAATGCTGGCATTAAGATTGCACTGAATGAGTTGTACAAGGCCATAAATCAACAGGAAAACGCTCATCCAGATGCAACGCTCCTAGTGGCCGGGGACTTTAATGCAGGGAAACTTAAATCCGTTCTACCTAACTTCTACCAGCATGTTAAATGTTTAACCAGAGGAAAAAAAACTCTAGACCACCTTTACTCCACACACAGAGACGCATACAAAGCTCTCCCTCGCCCTCCATTTGGCAAATCTGACCATAACTCTATCCTCCTGATTCCTGCTTATAAGCAAAAACTAAAGCAGGAAGCACCAGTGATTCGGTTAATAAAAAAGTGGTCAGATGACGCAGATGCTAAGCTACAGGACTGTTTTGCTAGCACAGACTGGAACATGTTCCGGGATTCTTCAGACAGCATTGAGGAGTACACCACATCAGTCACTGGCTTCATCAATAAGTGCATCGATGATGTCGTCCCCACAGTGACCGTACGTACATACCCCAACCAGAAGCCATGGATTACAGGAAACATCCGCACTGAGCTAAAGGGTAGAGCTGCCGCTTTCAAGGAACGGGACTCTAACCCGGACGCTTATAAGAAATCCCGCTATGCCCTCCGACGAACCATCAAACAGGCAAAGAGTCAATACAGGACTAAGATTGAATCGTACTACACTGGCTCTGACGCTCGTCGGATGTGGCAGGGCTTGAAAACTATTACAGACTACAAAGGGAAGCACAGCCGCTGAAGCTGCCCAGTGACACAAGCCTACCAGACGAGCTAAACCACTTCTATGCTCGCTTCGAGGCAAGCAACACTGAAGCATGCATGAGAGCACCAGCTGTTCCGGATGACTATGTGATCACGCTCTCCGTAGCCGATGTGAGTAAGACTTTTAAGCAGGTCAACATTCACAAGGCCGCAGGGCCAGACGGATTACCAGGACGTGTACTCCGAGCATGTGCTGACCAACTGGCAAGTGTCTTCACTGACATTTTCAACATGTCCCTGACTGAGTCTGTAATACCAACATGTTTCAAGCAGACCACCAAAGTCCCCATGCCCAAGGACTCTAAGATAACCTGCCTAAATGACTACCGACCCGTAGCACTGACGTCTGTAGCCATGAAGTGCTTTGAAAGGCTGGTCATGGCTCACATCAACACCATTATCCCAGAAACCCTAGACCCACTCCAATTTGCATACCGCCCCAACAGATCCACAGATGATGCAATCTCTATTGCACTCCACACTGCACTTTCCCACCTGGACAAGAGGAACACCTACGTGAGAATGCTATTCATTGACTACAGCTCAGCATTCAACACCATAGTGCCCTCTAAGCTCATCACTAAGCTAAGGATCCTGGGACTAAACACCTCCCTCTGCAACTGGATCCTGGACTTCCTGACGGGCCGCCCCCAGGTGGTTAGGGTAGGTAACAACACATCTGCCACACTGATCCTCAACACGGGGGCCCCTCAGGGGTGCGTGCTCAGTCCCCTCCTGTACTCTCTGTTCACCCATGACTGCATGGCCAGGCACGACTCCAACACCATCATTAAGTTTGCCGACGACACAACAGTGGTAGGCCTGATCACCGACAACGATGAGACAGCCTATAGGGAGGAGGTCAGAGACCTGGCCGTGTGGTGCCAGGACAACAACCTCTCCCTCACCGTGACCAAGGCAAAGGAGATGATTGTGGACTAAAGGAAAAAAAGAGGACTGAGCACGCCCCCATTCTCATCGACGGGGCTGTAGTGGAACAGGTTGAGAGCTTCAAGTTCCTTGGTGTCCACATCACCAACGAACTATCGTGGTCCAAACACACCAAGACAGTCGTGAAGAGGGCACGACAAAGCCTATTCCCCCTCAGGAGACTGAAAAGATTTGGCATGGGTCCTCAGATCCTCAAAAAATTATACAGCTGCACCATCGAGAGCATCCTGACTGGTTGCATCACCGCCTGGTATGGCAACTGCTTGGCCTCCGACCGCAAGGCACTACAGAGGGTAGTGCGTACGGCCCAGTACATCACTGGGGCCAAGCTTCCTGCCATCCAGGACCTCTATACCAGGCGGTGTCAGTGGAAGGCCCTCAAAATTGTCAAAGACTCCAGCCACCCTAGTCATAGACTGTTCTCTCTGCTACCGCACGGCAAGCGGTACCGGAGTGCCAAGTCTAGGTCCAAAAGACTTCTCAACAGCTTCTACCCCCAAGCCATAAGACTCCTGAACAGCTAATCATGGCTACCCTGACTATTTGCACTGCCCCCCACCCCATCCTTTTTACGCTGCTGCTACTCTGTTAATTATTTATGCATAGTCACTTTAACTCTACCCACATGTACATATTACTTCAACTACCTCAACTAGCCGGTGCCCCCGCACATTGACTCTGCACCGGTAACCCCCTGTATATATAGCCTCCCTACTGTTATTTTATTTTACTTCTGCTCTTTTTTTCTCAACACTTTTTTTGTTGTTGTTTTATTTTTACTTTTTTTGTTAAAAATAAATGCACTGTTGGTTAAGGGCTGTAAGTAAGCATTTCACTGTAATGTCTGCGCCTGTTGTATTCGGCTCATGTGACCAATATAATTTTATTTGATTTTATTTGATTAAAGTAAGTGCCTTATATTTTGTATATTGTGTTGTCGTTTCTACTGTAGCATACCGTATGTATGGAGCATAATATATTTACTGTTTTATTCACGTTTTCAAGTGCTGGTGACAAATCATGCATTCCAATTCTTGCATAGATTGTTATGGACACATATGATTTGTGTAAAATACTTTTTTGAAGGTTGTACTGATTATAATGAGCTAATGCTAAGCTATTTGCCAGCTATGTGTGGCGGCATGTTTGTTGACATTATACAATGCATTCTGGGTGTCACGTAAATGTCTGTCAGACCAAAGATGTTATAGCAAAATAAGGTTAAGGTTTGGTTCACTCATCTTTTGAGTAAACTTCCGGAAGTGAATGAACAGAAGTGAATGATGGTAGATGACACACCCCCTTCCACATGAAAATAAAATCAAATGTATTTATAATGCCCTTTTTACATCAGCAGATGTCACAAAGTGCTTATACAGTAACCAAGCCTAAAATCCCAAACAGCAAGCAATGCAGATGGCACTCTTTTGCTAAGTGCAAAGATGTATTATAGTTACGCTACAGACTTTGTGGCGCAGCAGATAGATCAGAGGACTCCAAATTCAGAGGTTGTGAGTTGAAATCCCAGTTGAGGTCATATTGAAAAGTAAGTAATAATTGATCATGTAAAATTGATCATATTGTGATTGATTAAAGATTTTTACACTATTTTAGCTGAACAACATACTAAATACCTTAAAATTCCCATACCATTTAATTACTTCCCTTACAAAAAAAAACACTTCAGACTTGCAGTTTCACATGTTGAGCTGAAATGTTCATATGTGAAATCAAAAGAGACACGTGAAAATGCACATGTATTACATTTAGAGGTCACATGTTAGCACCACCTTTTCCCATGTGAATTGCAGATAACTCACATTACTCTCACTTGTGGAATTGCATTTTCACGTATGAAAAAGTTTCACGTGCAAACCTAATTTGCACTTTCACATGTGAAAAACATTCACATGTGAACATTAACATACACATGTGGAATTGCAAGTTCCACATGTAAAAAGCATTCACGTGAAAATCGAACTCTCACATGTGAAAATCGGATTTGCAGTTTTACATGTGAAAAACTTTCCAATGTTGTCATAGGTGTAGTTTCATGGTATCACATGTGGAAATGTTGCATCCCTGTGTTGTAACATTTAATTTCACATGTGCTCAAATGTAATCACATTTGTAGTTTCAAGTTATCACCTGTTGCTTTTACATGTTGTCACATGTTATCACATTAACTTCACATAAGAACACGTGAAACACGTGATCACGTGAAATTCATGTGTTTTTCTTCCGTAAGGGATGGATGTGCTGTAGGAACATTACCCTCACTGATCCTACTGTATCTTCCCCTTCTTATAGTATATGTCAGGATATACTGTACCTGGATGTTCTGTACTATATAGAAGACGTATATAACCTGATGTCACTTGAAAGAGCAAAGTTACCTTGATTGATTGGTTGTTTGGGCAGTACGTGTATGTAAAATACAGTAAAGTACAATTGTCCCCTCCCCTGGTCCGTGGGTGTCGACAGATCAGCCTTATGCTGTTAATGAGCAGCTTCAAACAGAAGAGAGTGGGGGCTAGGAGGAGAGGAAAATAAGGAGAGAGGAGGAGAGTAGGAAGGGAAGAGGGTAGGAGAAACGGGGGGAGGAAGAGGATGTAGGAGGGGAGGAAAGGGAAGGCGGAGAGGAGGTAGGACGATGGAAAGATGAGGAAGGAGAATAGGAGAGGGACACACACACACATCAACACATCAAAGCCTGATTCCCCTACGGTTTCCACACACAGGAACATCCCCGTGCTGATGGCTGACAACTCTTCAGTAAACATACTGCTTAGATCCTATCAGCAGGACACACTGCAGCAGCCCATTGACAGGCAGCAGGACCCACAGCACATTCATTGCCATAGTATTGTCTCTCTCAAGTGCTGCCTGGATGGAGCAATGGAGCAAGGCAGAGTGGAGGAGAGAGGGAGAGAAGGGGGGTAGGGGACAGGGAGGGAAGAATAAGGAACATCTTCCTCCTCATTTCTTTTGTGATTCCAACTCTCTCTCTTTTTCTCTCTGCTTTCTTCCTCTGTCTTTAGAACATGTTATCTTAAAGCATCTGAAGGCCTTTTGAATCGTTTCTCTCTGTACTTCTTTTTGAGTAATACTTAAATCCTTCATTCTCTATTTCTCTCCTTCTTCTCATGCTGTTTGATGTTCCCCCTGGCACTGAAGACTCCTCTGAAAGACGAAAGTCTCGAAAGATTGAGGTAAATATTTGCTGTCAACCATCCACTAACTACATCTCTTACCAAATCACCAAAGTGAATAAAGTCAACATTGCCATCTTGAACTTGCAGACAGCAGTCAGAGAGGTGCGTGTGTGTGTGTGTCAAATAAAATAAAATAAAATAAAATGTTATTGGACACATGCGCCGAATACAACAGGTGCAGACATTACAGTGAAATGCTTACTTACAGCCCTTAACCAACAGTGCATTTATTCTGGGTAGCCATGATTAGCTGTTCAGGAGTCTTATGGCTTGGGGGTAGAAGCTGTTGAGAAGTCTTTCGGACATAGACTTGGCACTCCGGTACTGCTTGCCGTGCGGTAGCAGAGAGAACAGGCTATGACTAGGGTGGCTGGAGCCTCTGACACTGCCTGGTATAGAGGTCCTGGATGGCAGGAAGCTTGGCCCCAGTGATGTACTGGGCCGTACGCACTACCCTCTGTAGTGCCTTGCGGTCGGAGGCCAAGCAGTTGCCATACCAGGCGGTGATGCAACCAGTCAGGATGCTCTCGATGGTGCAGCTGTATAATTTTTGGAGGATATGAGGACCAATGCTAAATCTTTTCAGTCTCCTGAGGGGGAATAGGCTTTGTCGTGCCCTCTTCACGACTGTCTTGGTGTGTTTGGACCATAATAGTTTGTTGGTGATGTGGACACCAAGGAACTTGAAGCTCTCAACCTGTTCCACTACAGCCCCGTCGATGAGAATGGGGGCGTGCTCAGTCCTCTTTTTTTTCCTGTAGTCCACAATCATCTCCTTTGTCTTGGTCACGTTGAGGGAGAGGTTGTTATCCTGGCACCACACGGCCAGGTCTCTGACCTCCTTCCAATAGGCTGTCTCATCGTTGTCGGTGATCAGGCCTACCACTGTTGTGTCGTCGGCAAACTTAATGATGGTGTTGGAGTCGTGCCTGGCCATGCAGTCATGGGTGAACAGAGAGTACAGGAGGGGACTGAGCACGCACCCCTGAGGGGCCCCCGTGTTGAGGATCAGTGTGGCAGATGTGTTGTTACCTACCCTAACCACCTGGGGGCGGCCCGTCAGGAAGTCCAGGATCCAGTTGCAGAGGGAGGTGTTTAGTCCCAGGATCCTTAGCTTAGTGATGAACTTTGAGGGCACTATGGTGTTGAATGCTGAGCTGTAGTCAATGAATAGCATTCTCACGTAGGTGTTCCTCTTGTCCAGTTGGGAAAGGGCATTGTGGAGTGCAATAGAGATTGCATCATCTGTGGATCTGTTGGGGCGGTATGCAAATTGGAGTGGGTCTAGGGTTTCTGGGATAATGCTGTTGATGTGAGCCATGACCAGCCTTTCAAAGCAGTTCATGGCTACAGACGTCAGTGCTACGGGTCGGTAGTCATTTAGGCAGGTTATCTTAGAGTCCTTGGGCACAGGGACTATGGTGGTCTGCTTGAAACATGTTGGTATTACAGACTCAGTCAGGGACATGTTGGAAATGTCAGTGAAGACACTTGCCAGTTGGTCAGCACATGCTCGGAGTACACGTCCTGGTAATCCGTCTGGCCCTGCGGCCTTGTGAATGTTGACCTGCTTAAAAGTCTTACTCACATCGGCTACGGAGTGCGTGATCACATAGTCATCCGGAACAGCTGTGCTCTCATGCATGCTTCAGTGTTGCTTGCCTCGAAGCGAGCATAGAAGTGGTTTAGCTCGTTTGGAAGTCTTGTGTCACTGGGCAGCTCACGGCTGTGCTTCCCTTTGTACTCTGTAATAGTTTTCAAGCCCTGCCACATCCGACGAGCATCAGAGCCGGTGTGGTACGATTCAATCTTAGTCCTGTATTGACTCTTTGCCTGTTTGATGGTTCGTCGGAGGGCATAGCGGGATTTTATTAAAGCGTCCGGGTTAGAGTCCCGCTCCTTGAAAGCGGCAGCTCTACCCTTTAGCTCAGTGCGGATGTTTCCTGTAATCCATGGCTTCTGGTTGGGGTATGTACGTACGGTCACTGTGGGGATGACATCATCGATGCACTTATTGATGAAACCAATGACTGATGTGGTGTACTCCTCAATGCTATCTGAAGAATCCCGGAACATGTTCCAGTCTGTGCTAGCAAAACAGTCCTGTTGCTTAGCATCTGCGTCATCTGACCATTTTTTATTAACCGAGTCACTGGTGCTTCCTGCTTTTGTTTTTGCTTATAAGCAGGAATCAGGAGGATAGAGTTATGGTCAGATTTGCCAAATGGAGGGCGAGGGAGAGCTTTGTATGCGTCTCTGTGTGTGGAGTAAAGGTGGTCTAGAGTTTTTTTTCCTCTGGTTGCACATTTAACATGCTGGTAGAAATTAGGTAGAACTGATTTAAGTTTCCCTGCATTAAAGTCCCCGGCCACTAGGAGCGCTGCCTCTGGATGAGCATTTTCCTGTTGACTTATGGCCTTATACAGCTCATTCAGTGCAATCTTAATGCCAGCATTGGTTTGTGGTGGTAAATAGACAGCTATGAAAAATATAGATGAAAACTCTCTTGGTAAATAGTGTGGTCTACAGCTTATCATAAGATACTCTACCTCAGGTGAGCAAAACCTCGAGACTTCCTTCGTATTTGATTTTGTGCACCAGCTGTTGTTTACAAATATACACAGACCACCACCCCTTGTCTTACCGGAGTCAGCCGTTCTATCCTGCCGATGTAGCGTATAGCCCGCTAGCTGTACGTTGTCCATGTCGTCGTTCAGCCACGACTCGGTGAAACATAAGATATTACAGTTTTTAATGTCCCTTGGTAGGATAACCGTAATCTTAAGTCATTAAATTTAATCTAAAATGATTGAAGATTTACTCGCTCGCCGTCGGATGCTTACAAGGCACCCCGACTTACGTCCACGATATCTCCGTCTCTTCCTCATGCGAATGACGGGGATTTGGGCCTTGTCGGGTGTCTGTAGGATATCCTTCGCGGCCGCCTCGTTGAAGAAAAATCTTTGTCCAATACGAGGTGAGTAATCGCTGTCCTGATATCCAGAAACTATTTTTGGTTATAAGAGACGATGGCAGAAACATTATGTACAAAATAAATTACAAATAACGCGGAAAAACACACATAATAGTACAATTGGTTAGAGGGCTGTAAAACGGCAGCCTTCTTCTCCGGCGCCATTATATTATATTGTGTGCATGCAAGCATGTGTGTGTGCATGTGTGCCTGTGGGTGTGTGTGCAGTGAAGGAGGGCACACCCAAAAAAATCTAGTTGTTTCAACTACAGTGGGGAAAAAAAGTATTTAGTCAGCCACCAATTGTGCAAGTTCTCCCACTTAAAAAGATGAGAGAGGCCTGTAATTTTCATCATAGGTACACGTCAACTATGACAGACAAATTGAGATTTTTTTTCTCCAGAAAATCACATTGTAGGATTTTTAATGAATTTATTTGCAAATTATGGTGGAAAATAAGTATTTGGTCACCTACAAACAAGCAAGATTTCTGGCTCTCACAGACCTGTAACTTCTTCTTTAAGAGGCTCCTCTGTCCTCCACTCGTTACCTGTATTAATGGCACCTGTTTGAACTTGTTATCAGTATAAAAGACACCTGTCCACAACCTCAAACAGTCACACTCCAAACTCCACTATGGCCAAGACCAAAGAGCTGTCAAAGGACACCAGAAACAAAATTGTAGACCTGCACCAGGCTGGGAAGACTGAATCTGCAATAGGTAAGCAGCTTGGTTTGAAGAAATCAACTGTGGGAGCAATTATTAGGAAATGGAAGACATACAAGACCACTGATAATCTCCCTCGATCTGGGGGCTCCACGCAAGATCTCACCCCGTGGGGTCAAAATGATCACAAGAACGGTGAGCAAAAATCCCAGAACCACACGGGGGGACCTAGTGAATGACCTGCAGAGAGCTGGGACCAAAGTAACAAAGCCTACCATCAGTAACACACTAAGCCGCCAGGGACTCAAATACTGCAGTGGCAGACGTGTCCCCCTGCTTAAGCCAGTACATGTCCAGGCCCGTCTGAAGTTTGCTAGAGTGCATTTGGATGATCCAGAAGAGGATTGGGAGAATGTCATATGGTCAGATGAAACCAAAATATAACTTTTTGGTAAAAACTCAACTCGTCATGTTTGGAGGACAAAGAATGCTGAGTTGCATCCAAAGAACACCATACCTACTGTGAAGCATGGGGGTGGAAACATCATGCTTTGGGGCTGTTTTTTCTGCAAAGGGACCAGGACGACTGATCCGTGTAAAGGAAAGAATGAATGGGGCCATGTATCGTGAGATTTTGAGTGAAAACCTCCTTCCATCAGCAAGGGCATTGAAGATGAAACGTGGCTGGGTCTTTCAGCATGACAATGATCCCAAACACGCCGCCCGGGCAACGAAGGAGTGGCTTCGAAGAAGCATTTCAAGGTCCTGGAGTGGCCTAGCCAGTCTCCAGATCTCAACCCCATAGAAAATCTTTGAAGGGAGTTGAAATCCGTGTTGCCCAGCGACAGCCCCAAAACATCACTGCTCTAGAGGAGATCTGCATGGAGGAATGGGCCAAAATACCAGCAACAGTGTGTGAAAACCTTGTGAAGACTTACAGAAAACGTTTGACCTGTGTCATTGCCAACAAAGGGTATATAACAAAGTATTGAGAAACTTTTGTTATTGACCAAATACTTATTTTCCACCATAATTTCCAAATAAATTCATTAAAAATCCTACAATGTGATTTTCTGGATTTTTTTTCTCATTTTGTCTGTCATAGTTGACGTGTACCTATGATGAAAATTACAGGCCTCTCTCATCTTTTTAAGTGGGAGAACTTGCACAATTGGTGGCTGACTAAATACTTTTTTTCCCCATTGTAAATATTATTAAGTACTGGTTACACAGCCTTTTTTTTTGTTTACTCAACTTTTTGGTCAAAGTGTTACCTGAACTTAACATTTTTAGTTGGCCCAAACTTAGCTGCAACAAAAGAAAACGTAGGCAGAAATTATGTCAACTTCAAATGATGTGTTTGCTCAAATTGTCTCATATGTTCATTCAACTAGAAATTATTATTTGGGCATCTAAAAAAAAAAGCTGTGGAACTAGTTAAACACAGTGCTTTTAACATATAACGTTTTCAACTTTGACGTACGCTACCATTCAAAAGTTTGGGGTCACTTAGAAATGTCCTTGTTTTCGAAAGAAAAGCAATTTTGTCCATTAAAATAACATCAAATTGATCTGAAATACAGTGTAGACATTGTTAATGTTGTAAATGGCTATTGTAGCTGGAAACGGCTGATTTTTTATGGAATATCTACATAGGCGTACAGAGGCCCATTATCAGCAACCATCAGTCCTGTGTTCCAATGGTACGTTGTGTTTGCTAATCCAAGTTTATCATTTTAAAAGGCTAATTGATCATTAGAAAACCCTTTTGCAATTATGTTAGCACAGCTGAAAACTGTTGTGCTGATTAAAGAAGCAATAAAACTGGCCTTCTTGAGACTAGTTGAGTATCTGGAGCATCAGCAATTGTGGGTTCGGTTACAGGCTCAAAATGGCCAGAAACAAATAACTTTCTTCTGAAACTTGTCGGTCTATTCTTGTTCTGAGAAATGAAGGCTATTCCATGCGAGAAATTGCCAAGAAACTGAAGATCTCGTACAACGCTGTGTACTACTCCCTTCACAGAACAGCGCAAACTGGCTCTAACCAGAATAGAAAGAGGATTGGGAGGCCGTTTTATAGCCCTCTAACCAATTGTACTATTATGTGTGTTTTTTCGCATTACTTGTAATTTATTTTGTACATAATGTTTCTGCCACCGTCTCTTATGACCAAAAAGAGCTTCTGGATATCAGGACAGCGATTACTCACCTCGTATTGGACAAAGATGTTTTCTTCAACGTGTCGGACGCAAAGGATATCCTACAGACACCCGACAAGGCCCAAATGACGACCTCAGATTAAGGTTATCCTACCAATGGGACATTAAAAACTGTAATATCTTATGTTTCACGAGTCGTTGCTGAATGACGACATAGATAACATACAGCTGGCGGGATATACACTACATCGGCAGGATAGAACGGTTGACTCCGGTAAGACAAGGGGTGGGGGTCTGTGTATATTTGTAATCAAAAGCGGGTGCAAAAAATCTAATTCTAAGGAAATCTCGAGGTTTTGCTTGCCGGAGGTAGAGTATCTCATGATAAGCTGTAGAGCACACTATTTACCAAGATAATTTTCATCTATATTTTTCGTAGCTGTTTATTTACCACCACAAACTGATGCTGGCACTAAGATTGCACTCAATGAGCTGTATAACGCCATAAGTAAACAGGAAAACGCTCATTCAGAGGCAGCGCTCCTAGTGGCCAGAGACTATAAATGTGCAACCAGAGGAAAACAAACTGTAGACCACCTTTACTCCACACACAGCAACACGTACAAAGCTCTCCCTCACCCTCCATCTGGCAAATCTGACCATAACTCTATCCTCCTGATTCCTGCTTATAAGCAAACACTAAAGCAGGAAGCACCAGTGACTCAGTTAATAAAAAAGTGGTCAGATGACGCAGATGCTAAGCTACAGGTGTCACGACTGCCTCCCCTCCTTGTTCAGGCAGGTTTCGGCGTTCGTCGTCACCGGCTTACTAGCTACTGCCGCTCCCATTCTCATCACTCCACTTGTCTTGTCTTGTCAATCACACACACCTGGTGCTCATCCCCTAATTAGTCTGTGTATAAGTGTTCCCTCTGCCCCCTTGTCTTTGTGAGTGATTGTTCTATGTGGGAGGAGAGTAGCTCGGTTGAGATACTCTCTCATTTATTTTGCCAGGATAGATTTTCCCCTGTGTCATTACATTTTCTTGTATTTTCTGAGACTGTGTTTGGTCAGGGAGGATTGTTTCCCCTGTACCTTTTGCGATTGCCGTTGTAGGCGCATTGTATGTCTGGAAGGAATAAATCTGCATCCGGTTATTTTACCCCTGCGCCTGACTCCGTCCATCAATCACCACAGAATCACTCACCCGCTGATATGGAGTCAGCAGGAGAAGACCGCATGCCTGGAGTCGTGGCAAGGGTCAAGGAGCATTCCACGATGCTGGCCAGCTTGGGGGAAGTGATGGATCAGGTTCTTCAGGTCGTCCAATGCCTGGAGAGGAGAGGACCCGATCTGTCGAGACCAGCTGGCCAACCGGATTCAGCCACCTACACCCCAGCACCTGGAGGGATCCAGATATCCCGGCACCGGCGTTTGATGGGACGGCAGTGCGCTGTAAAGGATTCCTTCTCCAACTGGAGCTGTATTTCTCCAGCATCAGGCCGGCGCCATTGGAGCGGGAGAAGGTATCCGTCCTCGTTTCCTGCCTCTGTGGGAAAGCCCTGGAGTGGGCCAGCGCGGTGTGGAACGAAGGAGGAGTCGCGTTGAAGGACTACAGGGAGTAAACTCGCCTCTTTCGGGCGGTTTTCGATCACCCGCCCGAGGGTCGAGAGGCGGGCGAGCGGCTGGTCCAGCTGAGGCAGGGGACGAGGACCGCACAGGACTATGCGCTGGAGGCAGGGCACTCACGCATCACCCCAGGTATCGAACACCCAAACTTGTTCAGAGCCCTTTGCGGTGCACTGTACCCTATCTATCTCCTTTCCCAATCACATGGTAGTACCCCAGTGTAAGGCGCTAGTCGATTCAGGCACAGCTGGGAACTTTATGGACAGGGCATTTGCACGCTGTCAAGGCATTTCATTGGTTCCCCTATCCATTCCACTCCCCATCAGAGCCCTTGATAGTCGACCATTAGGGTCCGGGTTAGTTAAGGAGGTTACTGTACTAGTCACCATGATCACCCAGGAGACTCATTTTGAGCAGATCACCTTTTTGATTATTGAATCTCCTGCTTACCCTGTAGTATTAGGTATCCCGTGGTTAGCCCTTCACAACCCCAATTTCTCATGGCCGCAGAGGGTTCTTACGGGGTGGTCGCGAGAATGTCCGGGTAGGTGTCTAGGTGTCTCCGTTGGTGCAACCAAGGTGGAGAGTCCAGACGGTACCCCCACCGTGCCCATTCCCCTCGAATACCATGATCTGTCGCTCATGTTTTCCAAGACGCAGGTGACTAAATTACCACCTCATCGGGAGGGGGATTGCGCGATAAACCTTCGGGTAGATGCTGTACCTCCCAGGAGTCATGTGTATCCCCTGTCGCAGGCTGAAACGGAGGCTATGGAGACATACGTCACCGAGTCCCTGGGCCAGGGGTATATACGTCCCTCCACTGCACCTGCTTCCTCGAGTTCCTTCTTTGTGAAGAAGAAAGATGGCGGTTTACGCCCGTGCATTGATTATCGACCACTGAACAAGGTGATGATACGATTTAGTTATCCTCTTCCCCTCATTCCTTCAGTGATTGAGTCAATGCATGGGGCCCACTTCTTCACCAAATTAGATCTCAGTAGTGCCTACAACCTGGTGCGTATTCGGGAAGGTGATGAGTGGAAAACAGCATTCAGCACAACCTCTGGGCATTATGAATACCTGTTGATGCCCTATTGTTTGATGAATGCTCCATCCGTCTTCCAGTCCTTTGTGAATGAGGTGTTTCGGGACATGCCTGGTCGCGGTGTGGTGGTCTACATTGATGACATCTTGGTGTATTCCGTTACGCGCGCCGAGCATGTGTCCCTGGTTCGCAAGGTACTGGTCCGACTGCTGGCGAATTACCTTTATGCCAAGTGTGATGTCACGAGAGGCTGTGTCCTGGAGGGACGTTACATCCCCCTGAGGTGGCTGCAAACCCAGACAGCTATGGCTCCATCTGCTGGTATGGTCGGGAACTCCACCCCTCTATGGCCAATCTTCCCACGCAGCTGAAACAAATGAGGAGCTGATGAGCTGAAGGTTTGGGAAGTGAAGAAACACAGTCTCCAACCTGGGCTCTGGGGAGGACAAGAGTGCTGCACGTCCACTTCCATGAGGAATATAAGGATTTGGAGATACTTACCTTTGGGAAATACTCACCTTTGGATATCTGCACCTGTGGAAATACGTGAGAGACATTTGGAAGGACTTTTTGCTGGGTTGGCCACTAGCTGCAACGTGGACTACAGTAAGGCTGGGGAAAAGTTATCTGAGCGAGTGAGAATTATGATTTTGGATGTGGAAGAGACATCCCTGAACTGTTAACCCTTAAAGAGCCACAAGAGAACAGACTTTTGTTATATTTTCGTTAATTTCCCAAGACCTATAATAAAATCCTTGGTTTGTTTGAACCTTGTCTCCTTGCACTACTTGAGCAACCCCGCTGAAAGCTGTGTAGCCTCTCGTGACGTCACAGATGGTGGAGAATACAGGCAAGCTCAAGCGTTAATAGTGCATGTCAGAGGAGGATACCGAAGGTTTGATCACCCAGTTTTCCAAGTTGGCCGTAGGCTCCCCGCCGACTGAAATGGAGGACATATTGAAAGCCCTTGTTGCTGGCCAGCAAGCCCAGATGCAAGCAAACGTGGCTCTCTTGGAGGAGCAAAAGAAAGCCAACCTTCTGAAGGCAGAGGAATTGCAGTTGCAGAGACAGATGGTTGTCCAAAATACCCGCCCAATAAAGGCAAGTGACTTTATATCTAAGATGGGGGCTACCGATGACATTGAGGCATACCTGCATGCATTTGAGGCCACGGCCACTAGGGAAGCCTGGCCCAAGCAACAGTGGGTTGGTCTGTTAGCCCCCTTTCTAACCGGGGAATCGCTGAATGCTGTCCGGGACCTGGGCCCTGACCAGGTTACTGACTATGATGCCCTGAAGTCTGAGATCCTCAGCAGATATGGACTCACAAAGTTTGGTATGGCCCAGCGCTTTCACAGCTGGACCTTCCAGCCAGACCAACCTCCTCGGGCGCAGATGCATGAACTTGTCAGAATCGCAAGGAAATGGCTGGATCCGCAGAGGAATACAGCAGCGGCGGTGGTGGAGGCCGTTGTGGTGGATCGTTACCTACGCGCCCTGCCTTATGAGGCAAAACGGTTCATCAGTCAACAGGCCTTGACCACGGCTGATCTGACCGTGGAAGCTGTGGAAAAGTACCAGGCCACAGCGGAGATGCTGAATGCTTCCCGAAAAGACCCCAGGAGTGCGGCCCCACCACAAATGGGAAGAACCCCGTCCAAAAGGGACCCCAAGGTCTCGAACCCAGCCACGTCAGTACTTATCCCGGCTCCAGGGGGAGCCAGAAACCAGGCGGGTCCAAGAAGAGTACACCAGGAGGGGGAAACTCGACAGTGTTACCGGTGTGGGGGAGATGGGACATATCTCCTGGCAGTGTGGGAAACCAGCCGATGAACCTATGCCCACTGCGGAGTCCTCCAGCTCAGCACCCACACACCGTTTTGCCTCGCTCTTGGGAGTCGTAGATGGCGGCCCAGATCGACCCCCACCTGCCCGGTAACTGTGAATCACCATGATGTGGAGGCCTTACTGGATTCTGGTAGCCGGGCCACCCTGGTGCGTAAGGATTTGGTGGGCCCAACGTGTCTGACCCCGGGGAAAGTCCTCCCAGTTTCCTGTGTCCATGGGGACACCAGAGAATACCCCATTACTGAACTTACAATGACCAGCACACGGGGAACCATACACACGACGGCGGGGGTGGTTGATTCCCCTCCCCGTCCCTGTCCTAATTGGACGAGACTGCCCAGCCTTTTACCCACTCTGGAGAGAGTCTCAGGAGAGGATAACCCGAGTACCTCGGAAACGGAGAGGCAAGACTCATCCTGGGAAGGCTCCGGTGCAATCCTCCGAGTTACTCACTCCCGCCCGGGCTCTGATAGGGATGGCAGGCGCCCAGACCCGACACAGAGACGGAGCTACAGAATCTGGACAAAGAACTGTCTGGTCTGAAGGGGACCGCTGAGAGGTATCGTTTGTTAAAGCAACAGTTAGACATGAAGACAGAAGAGTTAGATATCCTCCAGGCTAAACTCCAACAGAGCTCCTTCCCTAAGCAACAGGAGGAGCTGGAGAGGCTGCGCAGGACCATCGAGGAGTGTGAGGAGACCCTGCGCAGTAGTAAGGAGGTCCAGAAGAAGGCAGAGGAGAAGTACAAGGTGTTGGAGAACAAGATGAAGAATGCGGAGGCAGAGAGAGAGAGGGAACTGAAAGCTGCTCAACAGAAGCTAAACTCTGCTAAAACCAAGGCTGATGCGTTCAGTAAGAAACTCAAGGAGAGACAACAGGAGGCTGAGTCCCTGGTCCTAGAGTTGGAGGAGTTGAAGAGAGAGCAGTCTGGCAAGCACCACGGCAATGCGGACGCCCTCTCCGGCGTGATGCCTTCTTCGCTGCCTTTACCCGACGAGGACGTCGGTCCCGAGGAGGGGGATGTGTGATGTCACGAGAGGCTGTGTCCTGGAGGGACGTTACATCCCCCTGAGGTGGCTGCAAACCCAGACAGCTATGGCTCCATCTGCTGGTATGGTCGGGAACTCCACCCCCTCTATGGCCAATCTTCCCACGCAGCTGAAACAAATGAGGAGCTGATGAGCTGAAGGTTTGGGAAGTGAAGAAACACAGTCTCCAACCTGGGCTCTGGGGAGGACAAGAGTGCTGCACGTCCACTTCCATGAGGAATATAAGGATTTGGAGATACTTACCTTTGGGAAATACTCACCTTTGGATATCTGCACCTGTGGAAATACGTGAGAGACATTTGGAAGGACTTTTTGCTGGGTTGGCCACTAGCTGCAACGTGGACTACAGTAAGGCTGGGGAAAAGTTATCTGAGCGAGTGAGAATTATGATTTTGGATGTGGAAGAGACATCCCTGAACTGTTAACCCTTAAAGAGCCACAAGAGAACAGACTTTTGTTATATTTTCGTTAATTTCCCAAGACCTATAATAAAATCCTTGGTTTGTTTGAACCTTGTCTCCTTGCACTACTTGAGCAACCCCGCTGAAAGCTGTGTAGCCTCTCGTGACGTCACACAAGGCAGAAAAGTGTGAGTTTTTCCAGCAGTTAGTCTCCTTCCTCTGACACCGCATTACTACCTCAGGTGTGGAGATGGAGTGAGATCGCATTTCAGCCGTGCGTAATTGGCCGACTCCAACCACGGTTAAGGAGGTGCAGCGCTTCCTTGGCTTTGCCAACTACTATCGGAGGTTTATCCGGGGCTTTGTCAATGTCGTAGTGGAGGTGGATGCGTCCGAGGTAGGGATAGGCGCTGTCCTGTCTCAACGCTCGGGCACGCCACCCAAGCTCCACCCGTGCCTTCTTTTCTAAGAAGCTCAGCTCGGCGGAGCAGAACTACGGCGTTGGTGATCGGGAGCTGCTGGCTGTTGTCCGAGCTTTGACCGTGTGGAGGCATTGGCTCGAAGGGGCGAAACACCCTTTCTTCGTCTGGACAGACCACCGTAACCTAGAGTACATCCGGGCAACGAGGAGGCTGAATCCTCGTCAGGCCAGGTGGGCCCTCTTCTTCACCCGGTTTGATTTCACACTATCATACATTCCGGGTACGAAGAACGTGAAGGCAGACACACTGTCCCGGCTGTATGACACAGAGGAGAGGCCCAGAGACAACACCCCCATACTCCCGGCCTTCTGCATCGTGGCGCCGGTAGTGTGGGCGATGGACGCGGATATAGAGCGGGCAATTAGCACAGATCCATCTCCACCTCAGTGTCCAGCTGGGCTGCGGTACCTGCCTGCTCTTATCCATGATCGTTTGATCTACTGGGCACACACGTCACCCTCCTCTGGTCAGCCAGGTATCGGTTGTACAGTGTGCTGCTTGACCGATAAATGATTGTGGCCTACCTTGGGTAAGGACATGAGGGTGTGCGTCTCCTCCCACTTGGTGTGCGCTCAGAGTAAGGCACCTAGGCACCTCCCAGCAACCATTACCAGTTCCACAACGACCATGGTCTCATCTAAGTATTGATTTTCTTATTGATCTTCCCCTCTCCCAAGGTAACACCACCATCCTGGTCGTTGTGGACCGCTTTTTGAAGTCCTGCCGCCTCCTTCCTCTGCCCGGTCTCCCCACGGCCCTACAAACTGCGGAGGCCCTTTTACTCACGTCTTCCGGCACTACGGGGTACCAGAGGATATAGTGTCCGACCGAGGTCCCCAGTTAACGTCTAGGGTCTGGAAGGCGTTCATGAAACGTCTGGGGGTCTCGGTCAGCCTGACCTTTGGATTCCACCCCGAGAGTAATGGGCATGTGGAAAGGGTTAATCAAGATGTGGTTAGGTTCCTGCGGACCTACTGCCAGGACCGGCCGGGGGAGTGGTCGGCGTTCTTGCCATGGGCAGAATATGCCCAGAACTCTCTCCCCACTCCTCCACTAACCTAACGCCCTTCCAATGTGTTTTAGGTTACCAACCGGTTCTGGCACCGTGGCACCAGAGCCAGACCGAGGCTCCTGCAGTGGATGACTGGTTTCGGTACGCAGAGGAGACTTGAGACGCTACCCACGTTCACCTCCAGCGCGCCGTGCGTTGTCAGAAGGCCAAAGCTGACCGCCACCTCAGGGAGGCCCCAGTTTCCGTACCGGGGGATCGGGTCTGGCTCTCGACCCGGAATCTGCCCTCCGCCTGCCCTGCCGGAAGCTGAGCCCGCGGTTTGTGGGGCCGTTTAAAGTCCTGAGGAGGATAAACGAGGTCACATATAGGTTATTACTTCCCCCTGATTATCGTATTAACCCCTCGTTTCATGTGTCTCTCCTCAGGCCGGTGGTGGTTGGTCCGCTCCAGGAGTATGAGGTGCGGGAGGTCCCTCCACCTCCTCTGGACATCGAGGGGGCCCCGGCATACTCGGTCCGTTCCATCCTGGATTCGAGGTGTCGGGTGGGGGGCCTTCAGTACCTCGTGGAGTGGGAGGGATGCGGTCCGGATGAACGGTGCTGGGTCCCGGAGAGGGACATCCTCGATCCCTCCCTGTTGCCGGGGTCGGCGCGCTGCTGGAGCCGCGCGTCAAGGGGGGGTACTGTCACGACTTCCGCTGAGGCTGCCTCCCCTTCTTGTTCGGTCAGGTTTCGGCGTTTGTCGTCACCGGCTTACTAGCTACTGCTGCTCCCATTCTCATCAATCCACTTGTCTTGTCTTGTCAATCACACACACCTGGTGCTCATCCCTAATTATTCTGTGTATAAGTGTTCCCTCTGCCCCTTGTTTTTGTGAGTGATTGTTCTATGTGGGAGGAGAGTAGCTCGGTTGAGATACTCTCTCATTTATTTTGCCAGGGTTGATTTTCCCCTGTGTCATTACATTTTCTTGTATTTTCTGAGACTGTGTTTGGTCAGGGAGGATTGTTCCCCTGTACCTATTTCGATTACCGTTGTAGGCGTATTGTATGTCTGGAAGGAATACATTTGCATTCAGTTATTTTACTCCTGCGCCTGACTCCGTCCATCAATCACCCCAACAGGACAGTTTTGCTAGCACAGACAGGAATATGTTCCGGGATTCTTCCGATATCATTGAGGAGTACAGCACATCAGTCACTGGCTTCATCACTGGCTTCATCACCGCCTGGTATGGCAACTGCTTGGCATTCGACAGCAAGGCACTACAGAGGGTAGTGCGTACGGCTCAGTACATTACTGGGAACAAGCTTCCTGACATCCAGGACCTCTATACCAGGCGGTGTCAGAGGAAGGCCCTAAAAATTGTCAAAAACTCCAGTCACCCTAGTCATAGACTGTTCTCTCTGCTACCGCACGGTAAGCGGTACCGGAGCGCCAAGTCTAGGTCCAAAAGGCTTCTTAACAGCTTTTACCCCCAAGCCATAAGACTCCTGAACAGCTAGTCACGGCTACCCAGAATATTTGCTGATGCTCCAGATACTCAACTAGTCTCAAAAAGGCCAGTTTTATTGGTTCTTTAATCAGCACAACAGTTTTCAGCTGTTCTAACATAATTGCAAAAGGGTTTTCTAATGAATTAGCCTTTTAAAATGATAAACTTGGATTAGCAAACACAACGTGCCATTGGAACACAGGACTAATGGTTGCTAATAATGGGCCTCTGTAGATATTCCATTAACAATCAGCCATTTGCAGCTATAATAGCCATTTACAACATTAACAATGTCTACCCTGTATTTCTGATCAATTTGATGTTATTTTAATGGACAAAAAAATTGCTTTTCTGTCGAAAACAAGGACATTTCTAAGTGACCCCAAACTTTTGAACGGTAGCGTACATGATTCCATTGTGCATGTTCATTTATACAGCAATTCATTTTCAACATGTCCTCACCTGGGATTTTAACTCGCAACCTCTTGGATCACAGCATTCCAATCTCCCTGCTATGCCACCATGTTTGTGTCAATAACTGATCAAATCAAATCAAATTGTATTTGTCACATGCGCCTAATACAACAGGTGTAGATCTTACCGTGAAATGCTTACTTACAAGCCCTTAACCAACAATGCAGCTTTAAGAAAATAGAGTTACGAAAATATTTACTAAATAAACTAAAGTTACAAAAAAAAGTTAAAATAAAATAACAATAATGACGCTATATACAGGGGGTACCGCTACCGAGTCAATGTGCGTGGGTACAGGTCAGTCAAGGTAATTTGTATGTAGGTAGGGGTAAAGTGACTATGCACAGATAATAAAAAGTGTGTAGCAGCAGTGTAAAAACAAGGGGGGGGGGGTGTCAATGCAAATAATCTGGGTGGCCATTTGACTAATTGTTCAGCAGTCTTATGGCTTTGGGGTAGAAGCTGTTAAGGAGTCTTTTGGACCTAGACTTGGCGCTCCGGTACCGCTTGCCGTGCGGTAGCAGAGAGAACTGTCTATGACTTGGGTGACTGGAGTCATTGACAAATCTTCTCAGTCTCCTGAGGGGGAAAAGGCACTGTCATGCCCTCTTCACAACTTTCTTGGTGTGTTTGGACCATGATAGTTTGTTGGTGATGTGGACACCAAGGAACTTGAAACTCTCGACCCGCTCCACTACAGCCCCATCGATGTGAACGGGGGTGTGTTCAGCCCTCCTTTTCCTGTAGTCCACGATTGTCTCCTTTGTCTTGCTCATGCTGAGGGAGAGGTTGTTGTCCTGGCACCACACTGCCAGGTCTCTGATCTCCTCCCTATAGGTTTTCTCATCGTTGTTGGTGATCAGGCCTACCCCCGTTGTGTCGTCAGCAAACTTAATGATGGTGTTGGAGTCATGCTTGGCCACGCAGTCGTGGGTGAATAGGGAGTACAGGAGGGGACTAAGCACGCACCCCTGAGGGGCCCCTGTGTTGAGGATCAGCGTGGCAGATGTGTTGTTGCCTACCCTTACCACCTAGGGTCGGCCCGTCAGGAAATCCAGGATCCAGTTGCAGTGGGAGGTGTTTAGTCCCTGGGTCCTTAGCTTAGTGATGAGCTTTGTTGGCACTATGGTGTTGAACACTGAGCTGTAGTCAAAGAACAGCATTCTCACGTAGGTGTTCCTTTTCTCAAGGTAGGAAAGGGCAGTGTGGAGTGCGATTGAAATTGCGTCATCTGTGGATCTGTTGGGGCGGTTTGCGAATTGGAGTGGGTCTAGAGTTTCCGGGATGATGGTGTTGATGTGAGCCATGACCAGCCTTTCAAAGCACTTCATGGCTACCGACGTGAGTGCTACAGGGCGTTAGTCATTTAGGCAGGGTACCTTCGCTTTCTTGGGCACAGGGACTATGGTGGTCTTCTTGAATGTAGGTATTACAGACTCAGTCAGGGAGAGGTTCAAAATGTTAGTGAAGACACTTGCCAGTTGGTCCACGCCTGCTCTGAGTTCACATCCTGGTAATCCGTCTGGCCCCACGGCCTTGTGAATGTTGACCTGTTTAACCTTTTCACACATACCAACAAACAGGTGTGATCATTCTACAGTGGTCCCTGCAGCGTACGCTCAAACCGGTGTGATTAGAAAGCTTATTTAGAAAGTCTGATTTCGATTGACACAACAGTCAGCATTTGAGCTAGCTACACTGGTTTTTCACAGAAACATTTTGCACAAACACAGTCCTTACAAAGTTATGTCCTGAATGTGACCAGTTTATTTTTGGATGCAACATTCAGACATTCACAGAAGTAGCGACAGCATACCCAACATTAGGCCTAGCGCTTACTGAGGAAAGGTTGACGTAACACAAGCGGTCATATTTAGAGAACTCTCGGCTGACAGAAACCACAATATGAATTAGCTAAGAGCAATTACTATTTAAAAGTCATTAGATCATGGGTGAGCTCAACATTGATCGAAATAATTGAGTAAAACACGTTCTAGAAATCAAAAGTAATCCGACGATGGGTAGTTTGTGCGCGCCGCCATGTTTGTTTTTTTGCGTCTGTTTGCAGTATGCATGTTGAAGGGGGTGTGTCGTCTATGATCATTCACTTCCCTTCATTCACTTACGGAAGTTTATTCGAAAGATGAGTGAACCATTCCTTCACCTCGTCATAACATCTTTGGTCTGACAGATGTTTACGTGACACCCAGAATGCATTGAATTGTCAACAAACATGGCGCCACACATGGCTGGCAAATAGCTTAGAATTAGCTCATTATAATCAGTACAACCTTCAAAAAAAGTAGTTTATACACATCATAGGTGTCCATTACAATCTATTCAATAATCGGAATGCATTATTTGTCACCAGTACTTGAAAACATGGGAATAAAACTGTAAATACATTATGCTCCATACAAACATACATACACACTGTATTCTACCGTAGAAATGACTACACGATATACAGAAAATAAGGCACTTACTTTGATAGGAACGCACATATTATTTGTAAGGAAAACAACAAATGCAACAATGCGGGCGCCAGCCAGAAAATGAGCCAGCCAGAAAATGTGTCAGTTCGTGCAAGACTGCGCAAATGTCTGCATACTTGATGTGTGGAAAAAATGGGGAAGGGCTCTCCTCGAAGAGGGAAGTTTGTCCGGCTCAGTAAAGCCTCAAACATAAATTGCCCGCAACACTGAAATGGGCTACTTCTATGTGAATTAATGAGGAGGCGGAACACATCTCAATTCAAACTGTCGTTAGAAAATAATTTTAAATTGACAAGTTGAAAGATAGCCTATAGGTAATTAGCAGGCAGCGTGTGTTAACTGTCCTGTTGCATAACAATCACATATTGGAACAGTGAGTGCATTCTGACGTCATGTGCATAAAACAACTCACGCTGGGGCGACCGTTATAGATATTTGGAACTCATGTGAAAAGGTTAAAGGTCTTGCTCACATCAGCTACGGAGAGTGTGATCACACAGTCGTCCGGAACAGCTTGTGCTCTCATGCACGCTTCAGTGTTGCTTGCCTCGAAGCGAGCATAAAAGGCATTTAGCCCGTCTGGTAGGCTCGCGTCACTGGGCAGCTTGCGGCTGGGTTTCCCTTTGTAGTCCGTAATCATTTGCAAGCCCTGCCACATCCAACGAGCATCAGAGCTGGTGTAGTAGGATTCAATCTTAGTCCTGTGTTGACGCTTTGCCTGTTTGATGGTTCGTCTGAGGGCATAGCAGGATTTCTTAAAAGCGTCCGGATTAGTGTCCCGCTCCTTAAAAGCGGCAGCGCTAGCCTTTAGCTCGGTGCAGATGTTGCCTATAATCCATGGCTTCTGGTTGGGATATGTACGTACGGTCACTGTGGGGAAGATGTCATTGGTGCACTTATTTTGATGAAGCCGGTGACTGAGGTGGTATACTCTTCAATGCCATTGGATGAATCCCGGAACATATTCCAGTCTGTGCTAGCAAAACAGTCCTGTAGCGTAGCATCCAAGTCATTTGACCATTTCTGTATTGAGCGAGTCACTGGTACTTCCTGCTTTAGTTTTTGCTTGTAAGCAGGAGGATAGAATTATGGTCTGATTTTCCAAATGGAGGGCGAGGGAGAGCTTTCTACGCATTTCTGTGTGTGGAGTAAAGGTGGTCTAGAGGTTTTTTTCCTCTGGTTGCACATGTGACATGCTGGTAGAAATTAGGTCAAACAAATGTAAGTTTGCCTGCATGAAAGTTTTCTTGTTTGCTTATGGCCTTATACAGCTTGTTGAGTACGGTCTTAGTGCCAGCATCGTTTTGTGGAGGTAAATAGAGGGCTATGAAAAATATATATGAAAACACCCTTGGTAGATAGTGTGGTCTACAGCTTATCATGAGATACTCTACCTCAGGCAAGCAATACCTCGAGACTACCTTAATATTAGACATTGCGCACTAGCTGTTATTGACAAATAGACACACACCCCCACCCCTACCAGACGTAGCTGTTCTGTCCTGCCGATGCACAGAAAACCCAGCCAACTGTATATTATCTGTGTTGTCGTTCAGCCACGACTCGGTGAAACACAAGATATTACAGTTTTTAATGTCCCGTTGGGAGGACAGTCTCGAACGGAGCTCATCCAGTTTATTCTCCAGTGATTACACGTTGGCTAATAGAACGGATGGTAGAGGCGGATTACCCACTTGCCGACTAATTCTCACAAGGCACCCTGATCTCCGCCCCCTGTATTTCCTTATTTTCTTCATGCGAATGACGGGGATTTGGGCCTTGTCTGGGAGCAACATTATATCCTTTGCGTCCGACTCATTAAAGAAAAAATCTTCATCCAGTTCGAGGTGAGTAATCACTGTCCTGATATCCAGAAGATATTTTCGGTCATAAGAGACGATAGCATCAACATTATGTACAAAATAAGTTACAAACAATGCGAAAAAACACAGAAAATAGCACAATTGGTTAGGGGCCCGTAAAACGGTAGCCATCACCTCCGGCGCCATTCTTCCGATTTCACCTGTATTGCTACACTTTGCACTTCACAGTAAATCTCAGCTGTGTTAAAGTACACTCAAGAAAAACTATTGTATTGATCATAGTGATTAAGGAGTAACATTGGAAAATTAGACGACTATACAGGAAAAACCTAAAATTGCTTATAGAAGTAAATAAAATCAATGATGAGAGAATAGTCAGATTAATTGGTAATTAACACAGACATGGTGGCGTTGCAGGAAAATCAGAATGCTGAGAACCAAGAGGTTGTGAGATCATATCCCAGTTGAGGACATGTTTGAATAATAATTACAGTATAAATGAACGTGCACAATGTATTCATCTATGTCAAATATGTCAGTTGAAAACATTTTATGTTAAAAGCACTGTGTGTTTAACCAGTTGCACAGCCTTCTTTAGTTAAGATGCGCAAATAATAATTTATAGTTGAATTAACATTTATAGTTGAATGGAGCTAAGTTTGGGCCAATTTTTGTGTTCTGGTAACATGTGGACAGAAAAGTTGAGTGAACAAAAAAACATCTGTGGAACCAGTTACTTAATAATAATTAGCTACTATAAACAGTGGTTGGTTGGGAAGTCCAGGCTCTTTGCTCCATCCTCCCCAGTGAATGGAAGGTGTGACTTCACACGCTTTTCCCTCTAATCCCCTCCACTTCAAAGACAGCTCTCACAGATGTGGCATCCCCGCTCACAATACCTCCTTTCAACCTACTGGCAGGTTCTCTTCTCTACTTTATTTTCATCTGTAAACCCCCTCCCCTCTCCTCCTTCCCCCTTCCTCCTCCCGTTACCCCCTGCCTCTCCTATCTTTTGTCAAGGCTGGTGTCGAGTCGTTGCCCTAGGGGAGGATTGACAGAGGGATAGATAGATAGAGAGCGAGAGAGAGAGAAGCTCCAATTTATAAAGAGCTACATGCTCCCTCCTGTAACATATCATCCAGAAAACCCCTCAAACAACACCTGAGACATGATCATCTACTGTTTGTTCTATTGTGAAGCCTTTTGATTCAACTGGTTCCTAGATCAAACAGGTGAAGAAGACAGCCAAGGGTAAAACCACACTGCTTTCCTTTAAGATGATTCAGTAGTAAGCCTGGGCTGACAGACCTACTACAGCCAGACAGTTGACAAGGCTAGAGTGACACACTGACACAGACTGACACACTCTCTGTAACGTTGGGCATAGACCGCCTCACTGTCGCCTCAGGCCTACTCAGCAAATCCGGGTATTATGGGTATAGACGTAAGAATTTGATCAGGATACATTACTGTGACACTGACAGACACACACAGACACAGAGTAAAAGAAGGAGAGGAAAAGTAGCTATGAAAGTGAAAGAGTGACAAGAAAATAACCCCCTTTACCCCTCATACCTGCCCTAGCCTTTGTGTGTATGTGTGTATGCGTGAGCGTGCTGGTTTGTGTGTCAGAGAGGCCATTCCACCAACTGTGAGTCATTTCCTGGAACCTGCAGCCGACTGGGGGCCATTAACCCCCTGATGCTCCCACTGCGCTCCGACCCTGAGAGTCACAACTAATTAATACTCTGTGTACTCTCCACAGAGGTGTCAGAACCAAAAGAAAAAGCAGGGAAGGAATTAAAAAACGGAAGACAAAATCCTCTCTCTCACACATACACTGCACCCCTCCATCATCCCTCCTTCCTGCCAAAATCATTTCCACCAAATCCTTTTTGATATGACATCACAGAGGCCCGCAAAGTAGAGATAATCCTTGACATTTTTATCAGTCAACCCCCTTTTATTTATCGCTCTGCTCCATGTCGCAGTGCAGCACTCGCCTGTCTTGTTTGCTGATAAAATCTGCCATCCAAAGCAAGCATCGGTGGATCACACATCAAAAACGGCCCGCTCGCCCCCTCGGGGCGACGAGGTGTCAAAATAATATCCCTCTGTGTGCTCTGGGTGGTAGCCTCATTTAAAAACATCATTTGATGATTTCCAGGCCTCCGCAGACATAAACAGAGACAGGCGCTTTACAGTACGTCTGGAATGATTGTATTTCTTAAAAGCAGAAACATATTGTGTAATTTATATATGTAAGAGCCAGTGTGTGTGGTGTGTGTGTGTGGCAGTACATACCACACAACTTGCATCAGTGATGAGTAACTCACAGTAGATACAGTAGATAGATAGCAAGCTGTGACAGTAAGTGGGAACCACATCTGTTCACCCAGAGGTCAGAGTTATATCCACTGGGATCTCCTCATGTTAATAAGAATAATTTTCAACACCTTCTTAACTTTAGAGGATCAAAATAAAATGACAGTTATATTATGTACATATCAATGTTAATATCAGTATTGCGGTCCAACTCTTAAACAGAGCTTTGAACAAACTCTCCAACAACTCTCCACACATGGATAAAGAGGGTGGAGGAAGCATGTGCTTTTCTACTCTTCTCCCTTTGTGTGGAACGTGTGGATTTGTAAGGAATTATGTGATTTATGTTTGGCAACTTTGATCTTCTAAAAAGGTCTAAAGATTTACACAACAATAATTCTCCCTGGCCCCAGCTTATTTGGATGATGTGTCAAGTGGCAAGAGGCCAGAACACATTTTAATAGACTGATCCTGAGAAAGAGAGAGAAAGACAGAGAGTGAGCGAGAGAGGGGGAGGGGGCGAGAGAGAAGAAAATAGATAAAAGGGATATATCTTTTTTTAAAGGACAGAGGGAGAGAGAGGTATATCAACTAGGTATACATACAGTATAAACAACAGCTTGCAGAATGTATAAAGAAAATGTGGCTCAGTTGGTTGGCAGGTGAGTAATGGGGAGAATACTTATTTAAACGTGTTACAGATCATGTGGTCCTCTGTAGCTCAATTGGTAGAGCATGGCGCTTGTAACGCCAGGGTAGTGGGTTCGATCCCCGGGACCACCCATACGTAAAAATGTATGCACACATGACTGTAAGTCGCTTTGGATAAAAGCGTCTGCTAAATTGCATTTTATATTATTATCATAACACCGTAAATGTGATTTGTTGAGGAGGTAGCTAGCGGAGTGTACTGGAATGAGGGTGCATACCTTGCATGCTGTTCCTGTCTCGCTACGCATCTGTTACAAAAAACACACTCAGCACAGTTAAGTTTCAATCATTCCCTGTCAGTCATAGATAAAAGAAAATGCCATAGAGAGTAATTTCATAGACAAGAATGTACTGGATAATGTTGATATATTTTGAAAATCAGGCTAATAGGATGGTTGTTTGAAACTACTACATATTCATGAAGCCTGATTCATCTGCACAAATAAAACGACAGCATCCAACAAATCAACAGTTTCCTATTAAACAGAAACAATTTGCATTTCAACAAAAGACGTACATATAACAGCATTATTCCCCATGTATCTGTCACGCCCTGACTCTGGGGACTCGTATATGTTGAGTCAGGGTGTGTATGTTCTATGTTGTGTATTTCTATGTTGGTTTTCTAGTATGTGTATTTCTATGTTGGCCGGTGTGGTTCCCAATCAGAGGCAGCTGTCGCTCGTTGTCTCTGATTGGGGACATACTTAGGCAGCCTATGGGCACTATTGAGTTGTGGGATCTTGTTCCGTGTTAGGTATGTTTGTTTTGTGTACCTTGGACTTCACGTTTTGTTTGTTGTTTTGTCATTGTGTTCATTTCGGAAAAATAAACATGTACGCATATCACGCTGCGCCTTGGTCCGTCCCGTCTGTAAACGATCATGACAGAAGATCCCACCAAACAAGGACCAAGTAGCGTGCCCAGGAAGAGCGAATTGCCATGTCACAGGTGGGCAAATTGTGGTCATGGGAAGAGATATTCGCGGGGAAAGGGCCATGGGCGAAGGTAGATGCCCAGGCAGGAGAGGAGCAACGGCAACACAGAGGACGCCGGTCGAGGAGGAAGCCCGAGAGACAGCCCCCCCAAAAATTGGGGGGGCTAAAGGGGTGGTCGGGGAGCGAGAGAGAAGAGCCCCGACCACTGCACCTGGTTGGTTTTCAGATTGGGTCCCTACGACCATGGGAAGAGGAGTGGGAACAGTATTATACTGAGGAGTCGGAGGATGACGACGACGATGAGGTTCTGTTCCCTAATTCGTGGGGGCTCCCGGAGGAGTCCTCACGGGAAGAGGAGTGCCGACGACGGAGACCCGAGAGGCAACCACAATAACATTTTGGTGGGGGGGGGCACACGGGGTGGATGACGAGGCTACAGGAGGCTAAAAGGGAGAAGGAAAGTGTAGAGGCACGGCGAGAGGAGCTGGTTAGGCAGCAAAAGGAGCGGGGCTTAATAAAGGAACCCAGTCCCGCTCCTCGCACCAAGTAAGTGGTGCGTGTCGCCAGTCCGGTCCGGCCCGTTCCTGCTCCCCGCACTAAGCCAGTGGTGCGCGTCGCCAGCCCGGTCCGGCCTGTTCCTGTCCCTCGCACCAAGCCAGTGGTGCACGTCGCCAGCCCGGTCCGGCCTGTTCCTGTTCCTGCCCCTTGCACCAAGCTAGTGGTGCGCGTCGCCAGCCCGGTCCGACCTGTTCCTGTCCCTCGCACCAAGTCAGTGGTGTGCGTCGCCAGCCCGGCCCGGCCTGTTCCTGTTCCTCACACCAAGCCAGTGGTGCGCGTCGCCAGCCCAGTCCGGCCTGTTCCTGCCCCTCGCACAAAGCTAGTGGTGCACGTCGCCAGCCCGGCACGGCCTGTTCCTGCCCCTCGCACCAAGCTAGTGGTGCGCGTTGCCAGCCCGGTCCGGCCTGTTCCTGTCCCTCGCTCCAAGTAAGTGGTGCGCGTCGCCAGCCCGGTCCGGCCTGTTCCTGCTCCTCGCACCAAGCTAGTGGTGCACGTCGCCAGCCCGGTCCGGCCTGTTCATGTCCCTCGCACCAAGCCAGTGGTGCGCGTCGCCAGCCCGGTACGGCCTGTTCCTGCCCCTCGCACCAAGCTAGTGGTGCACGTCGCCAGCCCGGTCCGGCCTGTTCCTGTCCCTCGCACCAAGACAGTGGTGCGCGTTGCCAGCCCGGTCTGGCCTGTTCCTGCTCCTCGCACCAAGCCAGTGGTGCGTGTGTCCGGAACGGCCTGTGCCTGTTCCACCGGTGCCCAGGTCAGCTCCGATCAGCTGCTCCACTCCGGAGCCAGAGCAATCCGCTTCACCGGGGTCCAGTCCAGCTCCGGTCAGCGGCTCCACTCCGGAGCCAGAGTAGTCCGCTCCACCGGTGCCCAGTTCAGCTCCGGTCAGCTGCTCCACTCCGGAGCCAGAGCAGTCCGCTCCACCGGTGCCTGATCCAGCTCCGGTCAGCGGCTCCACTCCGGAGCCAGAGCAGTCCGCTCCACCGGTGCCTGATCCATCTCCGGTCAGTGGCTCCAGTCCGGAGCCTGAGCAGTCCGCTCCACCGGTGCCCGGTTCAGCTCCGGTCAGCTACTCCACTCCGGAGCCAGAGCAATCCGCTTCACCGGGGTCCAGTCCAGCTCCGGTCAGCGGCTCCACTCCGGAGCCAGAGTAATCCGCTCCACCGGTGCCCAGTCCAGCTCCGGTCAGCGGCTCCACTCCGGAGCCAGAGCAATCCGCTTCACCGGTGCCTGATCCAGCTCCGGTCAGCGGCTCCAGTCCGTAGCCTGTGCAGTCCGCTCCACCGGTGCCCGGTTCAGCACCGGTCAGCTGCTCTACTCCGGAGCCAGAGCAGTCCGCTCCACCGGTGCCCAGTTCAGCTCCGGTCAGCTGCTCCACTCCGGAGCCAGAGCAATCCGCTTCACCGGGGTCCAGTCCAGCTCCGGTCAGCGGCTCCACTCCGGAGCCAGAGCAGTCCGCTCCACCGGTGCCTGATCCAGCTCCGGTCAGCGGCTCTAGTCCGGAGCCTGAGCAGTCCGCTCCACCGGTGCCCGGTCCAGCTCCGGTCAGCGGCTCCAGTCCAGACCCAGATGTCAGCCCCTCTCCAGGTTCGGGGTCTCCCACACCAGGGTCCAGACAGGGCTTGGAGTATAGTGGGAGGAAGGAGAGGGGATGCAGCGCGCCGAGGTCCAGACCAGACCAGGGGCGCAACAGGGAGGCGGAGAATAGGTGGAATGCCCACCCGGCCCCTACCCTGTTAAGTAAAGGTTGTGCGGTCGGAGTCCGCACCTTTGGGGGGGGTACTGTCACGCCCTGACTCTGGGGACTCGTATATGTTGAGTCAGGGTGTGTATGTTCTATGTTGTGTATTTCTATGTTGGTTTTCTAGTATGTGTATTTCTATGTTGGCTGGTGTGGTTCCCAATCAGAGGCAGCTGTCGCTCGTTGTCTCTGATTGGGGACATACTTAGGCAGCCTATGGGCACTATTGAGTTGTGGGATCTTGTTCCGTGTTAGGTATGTTTGTTTTGTGTACCTTGGACTTCACGTTTTGTTTGTTGTTTTGTCATTGTGTTCATTTTGGAAAAATAAACATGTACGCATATCACGCTGCGCCTTGGTCCGTCCCGTCTGTAAACGATCGTGACAGTATCTTAACCTATTGGTCTGCAGAGTGTTTCCTCTCCCCTTACAGGTACTGACTGACTGCCTGTCAGACTGGAATTCTCTCTAGCTGCTTCAGTGGAATGAACGGCCCTAGCCAGGCCATGGTTTTAATAGCAGTAAGCACAAACACGTTACATTTACAGCCACAAGAGAGACTTTCTGAATAGACACTCAACTTTTGCCAGAGCTATAATTTGTATTTCTCTGTTGCTCTCTCTCTCTCTCTCTCTCTCTCTCTCTCTCTCTCTCTCTCTCTCTCTCTCTCTCTCTCTCTCCCTTTGCTGAGGCAGCTGGCAGTGTTCAGAGCAGGGTCTGACATGGTACTTTGAAACAGCAATCACTGGGTTTATACTGCAGGGAGGACTCGTAAACGTGTCGAGGGGAGAAATATACAATGCTATATTTCACTTTTTTCTATTTAAAAACATTGAGTTATGGCCCCAGAAATGTGTAACCATTAAAGGTGATATGATGTATACTCAGCCTTGTTCTCCAAGCCATTCATCACGTCCCACAATAAAGAAACCACACACACACTGTGCGTGTACCTTCTCATGCCATGGGTAACTTACGACTCCCCAGCCCAGTTACCTCTTGGCAGGAGCTACAGAGGAAAGACTTGCTCTTTCAGCTACTAAATAACAACTCTAACCTTTCTACCAGATGTGGTCGGAGAGAGTTTCCATGCACTTGTTATGAGTTATCAATCGTTCTGCCAATAAGATGAGTTATGGAGACTTACCTGGCAAATAGATGACTGCGTAAACCTTACACAAGGATGAGAAAAAGACTGAGAAAGAAAGGGGAGGATTCTTGGGGATTTTTTTAATAATCAAAGATTCATGTGAAGAAAATAAATGTAAATCAAATCAAATTTTATTTGTCACATACTTCGTAAACAACAGGTCCTTTTTCAACAATGCAGAATTAAAGATTTTTTTGTTTTCTAAAGGAATAAATACACAGTGAATAATTAATAACAATGACGAGTAAAAATAACATGGCTATATACAGGGAGTACCAGTACCGAGTCGATGTGCAGGGGTATGAAATGTATGAGGTAATTGAGGTAGCTATGTACATATAGGTAGGGTTAAAGTGACTAGGCAACAGGATAGATAATAAACAGTTGCAGTAGCAGGTAGCCATTTGATTAGCCAATTAGCAGTCTTGTTTAGCAGTCTTATGGCTTGGAGGTAGAAGCTGTTCAGGATCCTGCTGCTTCCAGACTCTATGCACTTGTACCGCTTGCCATGCGGTAGCAGAGAGAACAGTCTATGGCTTGGGTGGCTGGAGTCTTTGAAAAAAGTGTGGGCCTTCCTCTGACACCGCCAGGTATAGAGGTCCTGGATGGCAGGGAGCTCGGCACCAGTGATGTACTTCGCCGTAGTCACCACCCTCTGTAGCGTCTTGAGGTCGGGTGCCTTGCAGTTGCCGTACCAAGCGGTGATGCAGCCAGTCAAGATGCTCTCAATGATGCAGCTGTATAACTTTTTGATGATCTAAGGGCCCATGCCAAATGTTTTCAGCCTCCTTCACAACTGTGTGGGTGGACCATGTTAATTCCTTAGTGATGTGGACATCGAGGAACTTGAAGCTCTCGACCCACTCCACTACAGCCCCATCGATGTGGATGGGGGGCGTGGTCCACGATCCTGTAGTCCACAATCAGCTCATTTGTCTTGCTGACGTTGAGGGAGAGGTCGTTGTCCTGGCATCGTCATGTTGTCAGCAAACTTGATGATGGGTGTTGGAGTCGTACACAGACACGCAGTTGATTTATTCCTCTCAAGTGGCGCTTTCAATGTTCAGATAAAAAGAGAGAAAGAGAATGAGAGAGAGACAAAGATACAATGAGACAGGACGTGAGAGAGAGAGAGCGCAAAAGAGAAAGAGAGAGACACGCAGAGAGAGAGAAACTGTGCTAGTTCAGCAGAAAGTGAGGTCAGTGCAGGGGGAAGATATTTCATAAGGTTTCAGCTTGGTGTGCAGGATGGTGAGTAATCTTCAACATGACACAGTTATGCTTGTTCAGGTGATAAACGGTTTCTCCCCTGCTTTCTAGGGCAGCGGTAATCATATTCCTTGGGTGGGTGGAAGGCTTGTGTAAAATATGGGTCTTCTTCACATTCATTTATTCATCAGGGACAGATTAATTAGACCCCAGACAGTTCAATCTAACTGCTTAACTGGAGTACCATGTCACCGCAGACTAGAGTACTATGTCACCGCAGACTAGAGTAGAGGCTCAACTTACCCCACTCCCTCTTACGTTTGAATCTGTAACATCTAGGGTTAGGCTAGGGTTTATCCTGGATATGGACATAAAACTAAGGTTAGGGTTAAACTATTGTTAGGGTTAGGGTTGAGGCTACAATTATGGTTGAACTGGGATGTGGACATGAAGCTAGGGTTAGGGTTGAGGTTATGGTTAGGATTGAACTGGGATGTGGACATGAAGCTAGGGTTAGTGTTAAACCGGGATGTGGACCTGAAGGTTAGGATTGTATTTGATGCAAGTGTTAGAGTCGAACCAGGATGTGAACATGAAGCTAGAGTTAGGGTCCACACTTTGTCTCAAGCCCTAGCTAACACACCTGAATAATCAAATTATATTCTACATTAGGGAAGAGTGGGGTAAGTTGAGCCATTCTTCACATTCAGCATCACTCCGTCAAGGGAAATATGTTATTCTCTCTAACAAAGATATCTACATATATTTCAGGATGTTGTGTATCCCTGGAAATAATCAGAATTCATGTAAACATGAACGTTTTGAAAACACAGTTTGTCCAAAAGTGGTCTCTTGGAACAAGTAAGTTCAACCACGGGACAGGGTAAGTAAAGCCACCTACAAATGTTTGTACTTGTGATGAGGTGGTGATGAAGGAGTCAGGCGCAGGAGAGTAAATCACAGAATAACAGGCTTTAATCCGCAAAATACAGGTTTACGCAGAAATGCGTCAAACACACTCCAGGGCACAAAACAGGCGCACTGGAAAATACAAGGCATATGGGAAAAATACTCCTGTCGATACAAAATACACGAGCTCCACCGAGCTTCTCTAACCTCCACAAATAAACAATCACCCACAAGGACAAGGGGACAGAGGGAACACTTATACACAGACTAATTAGGGGAATAGAACCAGGTGTGTGTGATTGACAAGACAATTGTGATGATAAACGCCGAAGCCTGCCCGAACAAGGAGGGGAGGCAGCGTCGGCGGAAGTTGTGACAGTACCCCCCCCCACCCTTGACGCGCGGCTCCAGCAGCGCGCCGACCCGGGCCTCGGGGACAGTCAGGAGGACGCGGAGCAGGGCGAGCCGGATGGCGATGGTGGAAATCCAGTAATATGGAAGGATCGAGGATATCCCTCACCGGGACCCAGCACCGTTCCTCCGGACCGTACCCCTCCCACTCCACAAGATACTGAAGGCCCCCCACCCGACGCCTCGAATCCAGGATGACACGGAGAGAGTATGCCGGGGCCCCCTCGATGTCCAGAGGAGTTGGAGGAACCTCCCGCACCTCAGACTCCTGGAGCGGACCAACCACCACTGGCCTGAGGAGAGACACATGAAACGAGGGGTTAATACGGTATTCAGGGGGAAGTAACAACCTATACGTAACCTCGTTGATTCTCCTCAGGACTTTGAATGGCCCCACAAACCGCGGGCTCAGCTTCCGGCAGGACAGGCGGAGGGGCAGATTCCGGGTCGAGAGCCAGACCCGATCCCCCGGTACGAAGACCGGGGCCTCCCTGCGGTGACGGTCAATGTTGCCCTTCTGACGACGCACGCCGTGCTGGAGGTGAACGTGGGCAGCGTCCCACGTCTCCTACGCGCGCCGAAACCAGTCATCCACCGCATGAGCCTCGGTTTGGCTCTGGTGCCACGGTGCCAGAACCGGTTGGTAACCTAAAACACATTGGAATGGTGTTAGGTTAGTGGAGGAGTGGCAGAGAGAGTTCTGGGCATATTCTGCCCATGGCAAGAACACCGACCACTCCCCCGGCCGGTCCTGGCAGTAGGAGGTCAGGCTGACCGAGACCCCCAGACGTTCCATGAATGCCTTCCAGACCTTGGACGTGAACTGGGGACCTCGGTCAGACACTATATCCTCTGGTACCCCGTAGTGCCGGAAGACGTGTGTAAACAGGGCCTCCGCAGTTTGCAGAGCCGTGGGGAGACCGGGCAGAGGAAGGAGGCGGCAGGCTTTAGAAAAGCGGTCCACAATGATCAGGATGGTGGGGTTACCTTGGGAGAGGGGAAGATCAGTTAGAAAACCCACACTTAGGTGAGGCCATGGTCGTTGTGGAAGTGGTAAAGGTTGTAACTTACCAGCCGGGAGGTGCCTAGGTGCCTTACTCTGGGCGCACACTGAGCAGGAGGAGACATACACCCTCACGTCCTTAGCCAAGGTAGGCCACCAAGAATTTTCCGGTCAGGCAGCGCACTGTACGGCCGATACCTGGGTGACCAGAGGAGGGTGATGTGTGTGCCCAGTAGATCAGACGATCACGGATAAGAGCGGGCACGTACCGTAGACCATCTGGACACTGAGGTGGAGAGGGATCCATGCGTAATGCCTGCTCTATATCCGCGTCCATCGCCCATACTACCGGTGCCACAATGCAGGAGGCCGGTAGTTTGGGAGTGTTGTCTCTGGGCCTCTCCTCTGTGTCATACAGCCGGGACAGCGTGTCTACGTTCATGTTCGTCGTACCCGGGATGTATGATAGAGTTAAATCAAACCGGGTGAAGAATAGGGTCCACCTGGCCTGGCGAGGATTCAGCCTCCTCGCTGCCCGGATGATCCCGTGTAGCTCAGTTGGTAGAGCATGGCGCTTGCAATGCCAGGGTTGTGGGTTCGATTCCCATGGGGGGCAGGTATGAAAATGTGTGCACTCACTAACTGTAAGTCGCTCTGGATAAGAGCGTCTGCTAAATGACAAAAAATAATAATAATAATAATGTACAGGTTACGGTGGTCCGTCCAGACGAGGAAAGGGTGTTTTGCCCCCTCGAGCCAATGCCTCCACACGGTCAAAGCTCGGACAAGAGCCAACAGCTCCCGATCACCAACGCCGTAGTTCTGCTCCGCCAAGCTGAGCTTCTTAGAAAAGAAGGCACAGAGGTGGAGCTTGGGTGGCGCGCCCGAGCGTTGTGACAGGACAGCGCCTATCCCTGCCTCGGACGCATCCACCTCCACTACGAACGGTAGTGATGAATCGGGGTGGGCCAGTACTGGGGCTGAGGTGAACAGACCCCGCAGTTTGCTGAAGGCCAGGTCAGCCTCAGCAGACCAGCGGAGCCGGGATGGCCCACCCTTCAACAGGGAGGTAATGGGAGCTGCGACCTTGCCAAAACCCTGGATACACCTCCGATAGTAGTTGGCAAAGCCAAGGAAGCGCTGCACCTCCTTAACTGTGGTTGGAGTCAGCCAATTACGCACGGCTGAAATGCGATCTCCCTCCATCTCCACACCTGAGGTGGAAATGCGGTATCCAAGGAAGGAGACGGACTGCTGGAAAAACATACACTTCTCTGCCTTAGCATAGAGGTCATTTTCCAACAGTCGGGGCAGCATCTTGCGAACCAGGGACACATGCTCGGTGCGCGTAACGGAATACACCAGGATGTCATCGATGTAGACCACTACACCACGACCCAGCATGTCTCGAAACACCTCGTTCACAAAGGACTGGTAAACTGAGGGAGCATTCATCAAACCATAGGGCATCACCAGGTATTCATAATGCCCTGTGGTTGTGCTGAATGCTGTCTTCCACTCATCTCCCTCTCGGATACGCACCATGTTGTACGCACTCCTGAGATCTAATTTGGTGGAGAAGCGCGCCCCATGCATTCATTCAATCACTGAAGGAATGAGGGGGAGAGGATAACTAAATCTTATTGTCTCCCTGTTCAGTGGTCGATAATCAATGCACGGGCGCTGACCTCCGTCCTTCTTCTTCACAAAAAAGAAACTTGAGGAGGCGGGTGAAGTGGAGGGATGTATATACCCCTGGCGCAGGGACTCTGTGACATATTTTCCCATAGCCACCGTTTCAGCCTGTGACAGGGGGTATATATGACACCTGGGAGGTACAGCGTCTACCCGGAGGTTTATCGCGCAATCCCCCGCCCGATGACGTGGTAATTTAGTCGCCTGCATTTTAGAGAACGCTTGCACCAGATCGAGGTATTCAGGGGGAATGCGCACGGTGGAGGTACTGTCTGGACTTTCCACCGTGGTTGCACCAACAGAAACACCTAGACACCTACCCTGACACTCTCTGTGAGAACCCTCTGCGGCCATGAGAAGGTGTGGTTGTGGAGTGCTAGCCAAGGGATACTTAATACCACAGGGAAAGCAGGAGACTCAATGATGGAAAAAGTAACCTGCTCACAATGAGTCTCCTGGGTAATCATGGTGACTGGTGCAGTAACTTCCTTAACCAACCCGGACCCTAATGGTCGACTATCAAATGCTCTGATGGGGCGTGGAATGGATAGGGGAATCAATGAAATGCCTATACCGTGTGCGAATGCCCTGTCCATAAAGTTCCCAGCTGCGCCTGAATCGACTTGCGCCACGGCAGGCTAGCTCCCGTCGGACGTTCTCTCGCAGATGGCACATGAACTGGTCGATCAGGGCCCTCTCATTCCACCCCGACCCAGCTGCCAGAGTTCGAAACTCCAATGCGAAGTCCTGCACAGTCCTCGTCCCCTGCCTCAGGTGGACCAGCCGCTCGCCCGCCTCTTGACCCTCGGGCGGGTGATCGAAGAACGCCTGGAAGAGGCGAGCGAACTATCCATAGTTCTCCAACGCGGCTCCTCCTTCGTTCCACACCTCGTTGGCCCACTCCAGGGCTTTCCCCAAGAGGCAGGAGACGAGGGCAGACACCTTCTCCCGCTCCGATGGAACCGGCCGAATGCTGGAGAAGTAGAGCTCTAGTTGGAGAAGGAATCCTTTACAGTGCACCGTTGTCCCGTTGAACTCCCCTGGTCGGGATATGTGGTTCCCTCCGGGTGCTGGGGTGTAGATGACGGGATCCGGTTGACCAGCTGGTCTCGATGGATCGGGCTCTCTCCTCTCCAGGCGTTGGACGACCTGAAGAACCCGATCCCATCGCTTCACCCAAGCTGGCTAGCATAGTTGAATGCTCCTGGACCCGTTCCACGACTCCAGGCATGTGCGTCTCTCCCGCTGACTCCATATTCGGGTGGGTGATTCTGTGATGAGGTGGTGATGAAGGAATCAGGCGCAGGAGGGTCAATCACAGAATAACAGGCTTTAATCCGCAAAATACAGGTTTACGCAGAAATGCGTCAAACACACTCCAGGGCACAAAACAGGCGCTCTGGAAAATACAAGGCATACGGGAAAAATACTCCCGTCGATACACAATACACGAGCTCCACTGAGCTTCACTAACCTCCACAAATAAACAATCACCCACAAGGACAAGGGGGCAGAGGGAACACTTATACACAGACTAATTAGGGGAATAGAACCAGGTGTGTGTGATTGATAAGACAATTGTGATGATGATTGGGGCAGCAGTGGTTAGTACTCCGGTGACGACGAACGCCGAAGCCTGCCCGAACAAGGAGGGGAGGCAGCCTCGGCGGAAGTCGTGACAGTACTGAATGAAATATTAACACTACATTTTTAAAACCATGTCTATCTTTATTTCCCAAACACAATTCAACACAATTACAATCGCTTTTTTGTCTTTTAATAATTTAAAGCATATTTTAACACCTAACAAACACTTAGTTCTTTATACAACACTTTTAACATAGGCCAGGCCCTGTTGTTACCTCCTATCCCAGCGAGAATGCCTTGCAATATGCCTGGGAAGAAAATACTTAAAGGATGCACTTTCATTTTTAGGACATACTGGGGCTTATAGAGACCCCACCTGATGTTTAGAACAATCTTAAAATTATATACTTTGGTTTAGATGAAAGCATCATTAAACCTCTAACACAATACATTTATTCAACTATTTTTTTATATGCCTAAATATTTGGTAAAATTAATTTTGTATATTGTTTCCTAGATCTATTTGATTATTTGAGTCAGGTGGAGGAAAAGTGTGACACCTTTCTGCTCTACACTCAATAGGCCAACATGTACACTGAACAAAAATATAAAATGCAACATGTAAAGTGTTGGTCCCATGTTGCATGAACTGAAATAAAAGATCCCAGAAATGTTCCATACGCACACAGACAATTAAAGGCCACTCTGAACACAATGCCACAGATGTGTCAGGTTTTGCGGGAGTGTGCAATTGGCATGCTGACTACAGGAATGTTCGCCAGAGCTGTTGCCAGATAATTTAATGTTAATTTCTCTGCCATAAGCCGCCTCCAACGTCGTTTTAGAGAATTTGACAGTACGTCCAACCCACCTCACAACCGCAGACCATGTGTATGGCGTCGTGTGGGCGAGCAGTTTGCTGATGTCAACGTTGTGAACAGAGTGCCCCATGGTGGCGGTGGGGTTATGGTATGGGCAGGCATAAGCTACAGACAACGAACACAATTGCATTTTATTGATGGCAATTTGAATGCACAGAGATACCATGACAAGATCCTGAGGCCCATTGTCATGCCATTCATCCACCGCCATCACCTCATGTTTCAGCATGATAATGCATGGCCATGTCATAAGGATCTGTAAACAATTCCTGGAAGCTGAAAATGTCCCAGTTCTTCCATGGGCTGCATACTCACCAGACATGATACGCATTGAGCATGTTTGGGATGCTCTGGATCGATGTGTACGACAGTGTGTTCCAGTTCCTGCCAATATCAAGCACCTTCGCACAGCCATTGAAGAGAAGTGGAACAACATTCCACAGGCCAAAATCAACAGCCTGATCAACTCTATGCAAAGGAGATTGCGCTGCATGAGCTAAATATTGGTCACACCAGATACTGAGCTGTTTTCTGATTCACACCCGTAATTTTTTAAAGTTATCTGTATTCCCAGTCATCTGAAATTCATAGATATTTCAATCGACTGATTTCCTTACATGAACTGTAACTCAGTCAAATCTTTGAAATTGTTGCATGTTACAGTGAGGGAAAAAAGTATTTGATCCCCTGATGATTTTGTATGTTTGCCCACTGACAAAGACATGATCAGTATATCATTTTAATGGTAGGTTTATTTGAACAGTGAGAGACAGAATAACAACAAAGAAATCCAGAAAAACGCATGTCAAAAATGTTATGAATTTATTTGCATTTTAATGAGGGAAATAAGTATTTGACCCCTCTGCCAAACATGACTTAGTACTTGGTGGCAAAACCCTTGTTGGCAATCACAGAGGTCAGACGTTTCTTGTAGTTGGCCACCAGGTTTGCAAACATCTCAGGAGGGATTTTGTTCCACTCCTCTTTGCAGATCTTCTCCAAGTCATTAAGGTTTCGAGGCTGACGTTTGGCAACTCGAACCTTCAGCTCCCTCCACAGATTTTCTATGGGATTAAGGTCTGGAGACTGGCTAGGCCACTCCAGGACCTTCATGTGCTTCTTCTTGAGCCAATCCTTTGTTGCCTTGGCCGTGTGTTTTGGGTCATTGTCGTGCTGGAATACCCATCCACGACCCATTTTCAATGCCCTGGCTGAGGGAAGGAGGTTCTCACCCAAGATTTGACGGTACATGGCCCCGTCCATCATCCCTTTGATGCAGTGAAGTTGTCCTGTCCCATTAGCAGAAAAACACCCCCAAAGCATAATGTTTCCACCTCCATGTTTGACGGTGGGGATGGTGTTCTTGGGGTCATATGCAGCATTCCTCCTCCTCCAAACACGGCGAGTTGAGTTGATGCCAAAGAGCTCGATTTTGGTCTCATCTGACCACAACACTTTCACCCAGTTCTCCTCTGAATCATTCAGATGTTCATTGGCAAACTTCAGACGGCCCTGTATATGTGCTTTCTTGAGCAGGGGGACCTTGCGGGAGCTGCAGGATTTCAGTCCTTCACGGCGTAATGTGTGACCAATTGTTTTCTTGGTGACTATGGTCCCAGCTGCCTTGAGATCATTGACAAGATCCTCCCGTGTAGTTCTGGGCTGATTCCTCACCGTTCTCATGATCATTGCAACTCCACGAGGTGAGATCTTGCATGGAGTCCCAGGCTGAGGGAGATTGACAGTTCTTTTGTATTTCTTCCATTTGCGAATAATCACACCAACTGTTGTCACCTTCTCACCAAGCTGCTTGGCAATGGTCTTGTAGCCCATTCCAGCCTTGTGTAGGTCTACAATCTTGTCCCTGACATCCTTGGAGAGCTCTATGGTCTTGGCCATGGTGGAGAGTTTAGAATCTGTTTGATTAATTGCTTCTGTGGACAGGTGTCTTTTATACAGGTAACAAGCTGAGATTAGGAGCACTCCCTTTAAGAGTGTGCTCCTAATCTCAGCTCGTTACCTGTATAAAAGACACCTGGGAGCCAGAAAGCCTTCTGATTGAGAGGGGGTCAAATACTTATTTCCCTCATTAAAATGCTAATCAATTTATAACATTTTCGACATGCGTTTTTCTGGATTTTTTTGTTGTTATTCTGTCTCTCACTGTTCAAATAAACCTACCATTAAAATTACAGACTGATCATTTCTTTGTCAGTGGGCAAACGTACAAAATCAGCAGGGGATCAAATACTTTTTTCCCTCACTGTACTTTTATATTTTTGTTCAGTATAATTCCAGTTACATAATGGGATTACATAATGAGACTATCTTGATCTGGCTGTCGACCGTCAAGCCGTAAGATGACTGATGTTGTCTATTACACACACCTGCTCTCTGCCAGGGATTCCTCCTCCAACTGGAGCTCTACTTTTCCAGCATCAGCCCGGCCCCATCGGAGCGGGATAAGGTGTCCGCCCTCGTTTCCTGCCTCTCGGGAAAGCCCTGGAGTGGGCCAACGCGGTCTGGAATGAAGGAGGAGCCGCGTTGGACAACTACGGGGAGTTCGCTCGCCTCTTTCAGGCTGTCTTCGATCACTCGCCCGAGGGTCGAGAGGCGGGCGAGTGGCTGGTTCACCTGAGGTAGGTTACGAGGACTGCGCAGGACTTCGCCCTGGAGTTCCGGACTCTGGCAGATGGGTCCGGGTAGAACGAGCGGGCCCTTATCGACCATTTCCGGTGCCATCTGCGGGAGGACGTCCAATGGGAGCTATCCTGCCGGGACACCATGTTGTCCTTCTCTCAACTGGTGGACATGGCCATCCGTTTGGACAACCTGCTGGCGGCCAGAGGACGTCCTGGAGGGGGTCTGCCCGTTCCAACCCCGCCCGACTCGGATCACGAGCTGATGGAGCTGGGTGGAGCAGCGATCCGACAGAGCGGAGGACAACAGCGCCAGCGTCACTCTGGTGGCACGAGAGGACATTTCACCGCACGACTTCGTCAACGTTCTTTTGGGTCTGGAGGCGGCAGGCAGGGCACTCTCGCGTCACCCCAGGTGTCGAACACCCACACTTGTTCAGAGCCCTCTGCTGCGCACTGTACCCTAGCTATCCACTTTCCTGATTACATTGTAGTTCCCCAGTGTAAGGCGCTAGTCGATTCAGGCGCAGCTGGGAACTTTATGGACAGGTCATTCTCACACAGTCTAGGCATTTCCTTGGTTCCCCTATCTATTCCACTTCCCATTAGAGCACTTGACAGTCGACCATTAAGGTCCGGGTTTGTTAGGGAGGTTACAACACCAGTCACTATGGTTACCCACAAGACTCATCGCAAGCAAGTCACTTTTTTATTATTATTGAGTCTCCTGCTTTCACTGTTGTATTAGGTATCCCTTGATTAGCACTCCACAACCCCACCTTCTCATGGCCGCAGAGGGTTCTTACGGGGTAGTTGCGAGAGTGTCAGGGTAGGTGTCTCGGTGCAACCACGGTGGAAAGTCCAGACAGTACCTCCACCGTGCGCATTTGTCCCGAATACCTCGATTTGGCGCATGTGTTTTCCAAAACGCAGGCGATCATGTTACCACCTCATCGGGCGGGGGATTGCACGATAAACCTCCGGGTAGACGCTGTGCCTCCCAGGAGTTATGTGTATCCCCTGTCACAGGCTGAAACAGAGGCTATGGAAACATACGTCACCGAGTCCCTGCGCCAGGGGTTTATACATCCCTCCACTTCGCCCGCCTCCTCAAGTTTCTTTTTTGTAAAGAAGAAAGACTGTGGCCTGCGCCCTTGCATTGATTATCGATCACTGAACAAGGAGACAATACGATTCAGTTATCCTCTCCCCCTCATTCCTTCAGTGATCGAGTCAATGCATTGGGCGCGCTTCTTCACCAAATTAGATCTCCGGAATGCATACAACCTGGTGCGTGTCCGAGAGGGGGATGAGTGGAAGACAGCATTCAGCACAACCACGGGGCATTATGAATACCTGGTGATGCCCTACGGTTTGATGAATGCTCCATCCGTCTTCCAGTCCTTTGTGAACGAGGTGTTTCGGGACATGCTTGGTCGCAGTGTAGTGGTCTACATCCATGACATTCTGGTATATTCCACTACGCGCGCCGAGCATGTGTCCCTGGTTCGCAAAGTGCTGGCCTGACTGTTGGAAAATGACCTTCATGCCAAGGCAGAAAAGTGTCTGTTTTTCCAGCAGTCCGTCTCCTTCCTCGGATACCGCATTACCACCTCAGGTTTGGAGATGGAGGGAGATCGCATTTCAGCCGTGCGTAATTGGCCGACTCCAACCACGGTTAAGGAGGTGCAGCGCTTTATTGGCTTTGCCAACTACTATCGGAGGTTTATCCGGGGCTTTGACAAGGTCGCAGCTCCCATTACATCTCTGTTGAAGGGTGGGTCGTCCCGGCTCCGCTGGTCTGCTGAGGCTGACAGGGCCTTCAGTAACCTGAGGGGTCTGTTCACCTCAGCCCCGGTACTGGCCCACCCCAATCCATCACTACCGTTCGTAGTGGAGGAGGATGCGTCTGAGGTAAGGATAGGCGCTGTCCTATCTCAATGCTTGGGCACACCACCCAAGGTCATCCCCTGTGCCTTCTTCTCCAAGAAGCTCAGTCCGGCAGAGCAGAACTACGACGTTGGGGATCGGGAGCTGTTGGCTGTTGTCCGAGCCCTGACCGTGTGGATGCATTGGCTCGAAGGGGTGAAACACCCTTTCCTCGTCTGGACGGACCACCGTAACCTGGAGTACATCCGGGCAGCGAGGAGGCTGAATCCTCGCCAGGCCAGGTGGGCCCTATTCTTCACCCGGTTTGATTTCACACAATACATCCCGGGTATGAAAAATGTGAAGGCAGACGCATTGTCATGGCTGTATGACACAGAGGAGAGGCCCAGAGACAACACACCTATACTCCCAGCGTCCTGCATTGTGGCGCCGGTAGTATGGGCGATGGATGCGGATATAGAGCTGGCGTTACGCACAGAGCCATCTCCACCTTAGTGTCCAGCTGGGCTGCAGTACGTGCCTTCTCTTATCCGTGACCGTCTGATCTACTGGGCACACACGTTACCCTCCTCTGGTCACCCAGGTATCAGTCATACAGTTCGCTGCCTGATTGGAAAGTACTGGTGGCCTACCTTGGCTAAGGATGTGGGGGTGTATGTCTCCTGCTGCTCGGTGTGCGCCCAGGGTAAGGCACCCAGGCATCTCCCAGCGGGTAAATTACAGCCTTTACCAGTTCCACAATTACAATGGTCTCACCTGAGTGTTGATTTCCTTACCGATCTTCCCCTCTCTCAAGGTAACACCACCATCTTGGTCGTTGTTGACAGCTTTTCCAAGGCCTGCCGCCTCTTTCCTCATCCCGGTCTCCCCACGGCCCAGCAAACTGCGGAGGCCCTGTTTACACACGTCTTCCGGCACTATGGGGTACCAGAGTATATAGTGTCTGACCGGGGTCCCCAGTTCACATCCAAGGTCTGGAAGGCATTCATGGAACGTCTGGGGGTCTTAGTCAGCCTGACCTCTGGTTTCCACCCCGAGTCTAATGGGCAGGTGGAACGGGTAAATCAGGATGTGGGTAGGTTCCTGCGGTCCTACTGCCAGGACCAGCCGGGGAGTGGTCGGTGTTCTTGCCATGGGTTGAATATCCCCAGAACTCTCTCTGTCACTCCTCCACTAACCTAACGCCATTCCAATGTGTTTTAGGTTACCAACCGTTTCTGGCACCGTGGCACCAGAGCCAGACTGAGGCTCCTGCGGTGGATGACTGGTTTTGGCACGCAGAGGAGACGTGGGACGCTGCTCACGTCCACCTCCAACGTGCCATGCGTCGTTAGAAGGCCAACGCTGACCGCCACCACAGTGAGGCCCCGGTCTTCGTCCCGGGTGATCGGGTGTGGCACTCAACCCGGAATCTGCCCCTCCGCCCGCCCTGCCGGAAGCTGAGCCCGTGGTTTGTGGAACCGTTGAAAGTCCTGAGGAGAATCAACAAGGTTACCTATAGGTTGTTACTCCCCCATGATTATCGTATTAACCCCTCGTTTCATGTGTCTCTCCTCAGGCCGGTGGTGGCTGGTCCGCTCCAGGAGTCTGAGGTGCGGTAGGTCCCTCCGCCTCCTCTGGACATTGAGGGGGCCCCGGCGTACTCCGTCCGTTCCATCCTGGATTCGAGGCGTCGGGTGGGGGGGTCTTCAGTACCTCGTAGAGTGGGAGGGGTACGGTCCGGAGGAACGGTGCTGGGTCCCGGTGAGAGATATCCTCGATCCCTCCCTGTTGCGGGATTTCCACTGTCGCCATCCGGCTCGCCCTGCTCCGCATCCTCCTGGCCTTCCCCGAGGCCGGTGTCGGCGCGCTGCTGGAGCTGTGCGTCAAGGTGGGGGTACTGTCACGACTTCCTCCGAAGGTGACTCCCTTCCTTGTTCGGGCAGGCTTCGGCGTTCGTCGTCACCGGCCTTCTAGCCACTGCCGCTCCATTTCTCATCATTCCATTTGTTTTGTCTTGTGTATTACACACAGCTGGTTCATATCCCCTCATTAGTATGTGTATAAGTGTTCCCTCTGCCCCCTTGTCCTTGTGGGTGATTGTTTATTTTGAGGATATAGTAGCTCAGTTGAGCTCAGTGTATTTTGTATTGCCGGGGTATTTTCCCTGTGTGCCTGTTTATTCCAGTGTGCCTGTTTTGCACACTGGACTGGTTAATCTGTATTACGAAATAAACTCTGTATACTGTGATTTACCCTCCTGCGCCTGACTCCTTCAAATCACGCATCACAGATGCCACAGGAACAGGGTGATAATTATTTGTGTGATGTGACATGGCTGATAGGCATTGATTTACTTACACAATGATCTGTGCCTCGGCCCTTGTGACATCAAAGCCTGACGAGCGCCGTGACAACAGTCCCACCACCACCCCCGCCCCATGACTGACAGGGCCAATAAGGCAAATGTCATCCTTCCTTCTTAATTTATTATGCGTTCTCTCATACAAACGCACAGGCAGGCTCAGACACATACAAACACACACACAGGGAAAGCAAGCCGCTAGCCCATTAACTTTTTGCCCTTCTCACGGATTTCAAACATAAAATCTAATAACAGAATATGAAAATCCAGTCAAAGCTGATCAACACCCTTGAGTAGCCAAACAGTGTTGTGCTATCTGGATTCCTGCGTTGGGATAGTAACTCGTCATGTAAAAGAAAGTCAAACAAACAGGACAGAATACACATTTAGCACCTTTCAGCAGTCTTTCTAAATTAACCCAACATTACGCTAGTCTTTGTTTAACCACGAGTCAAGTGTTTAGACAGACGGTGTCAGGTTTGTTGGCGTGTCTGGAGAGAAGACAGGCATAGGGTTTGTGTTGAGCGCTGACAGATGTGGGACAGAATAATTTGTGTGTGTGTGCGTATATTTGTCTGAGTGTGTGTGTGCGAGCATGCATTCTGAGACTGTAATATGTCTTTCCCTCTGTAATGGGGTGTTTGGGGTTAGGAATGGAAGTTGCTGGCCAGTGATTATGCTGGTATGCACCCAGCACACAGCCTACATTATGCCTAACCATCAGTCCTGTATAGCCCTCGGCTCTCAAGATGGCTGCCACATATTAGTCATCTTTGACATGCAGGCTGTGAGTGAGGGTTGGATGAAGGGTTAAGTAAATAAAGTCACTCAACTGGGTAGCATTCAAAAAGCAAAGAAATGCTCCCTCTTTCTTCCCCCCTTACACTTAGCGTAAGCAGCCCACAGACTTCCCTATCAAAGTGACTTATTGAACTGGCTGACTGGGTCAATAGGTACCATAGATCTGGGTCCGGTCGGTTGCACTGTTACATTTAACTGCCTTTTTATTCGATTTTATAGACAGACTCAGGATGAATGATGGCGGTTCAGAAAGAGAACGATTGGCTCTTGTTTCAGCCACTAACTCATTATAAAGCTGAGAATCACACAAATTAGGAATTAGTTTTGCTTCTAGTGTTGCAGTGTTTGACAATGAACACAACAAACACACTCACTTATAAAACACTAGTCAGGTTTTGGATGTTCTGCAAAAAATCTCCCAAAGGAGGAGAAATCAAGGGGGTGTAAAAACACCTTTGATGTCAAATGAGATGTCCCAAAATAATGTTCCCTCTGATCTGATCCAGGCCTGACATCTCATCCTCTGGAAGCCTGATCTCCTTGGATCTTTCTCCCCACCCACAGACCCACAGCTAGCAGATAACTGCTCTTCTCCTCTCCTCTCCCTGCCTGCTCTCTGAGTACAATGGCAGCTTTTGTTGTGTGGCATGGCAAGGGGGAATGTGTGTGCGTGCGGGCGTGCTTGCTTGTATGCTTGTGTTTGCGTGTATGTTTGAGGAAGTGGATAAGCTCTTGTGATTTAAATATGTGAGTAAGTGATGGTTGAGATTAGCTGGTGACAGGCAGGCAGGCAGGTGGAGGGACTAGAGGATAAAACAAACAGGCTCTGAGCATCACGCTGCTGAGAGATAAGTGCTCTGTTCACTACAGCTGACTGACACAGCAGCCTCACACAGATTAGCATTGTTTAACTATGGAAATGAACGTACATAACATCTACAGATGGTGTGAGAGAGAGAGTGTGTATTTATGTTCACGCTTGCGTGTGGTTTATTTATCAGCACACACTTGCTGTCAATCATTTCCAGGGTGTGTGTGTGGTGGTTAGTATAGGGACATAAAAAGGCTTCATAACTGGCCTTGATCTTAATGCACTTCCAGAGGAATGCTTGTCTGGCAGACAGAGTGGTAGAAAACTAGAGAGATTTATGACCATTCTAAAATGAAAGACTCCATTGGTTATAGAAGCATCTGACTTGGTATTTGCCAGAGATCATTATAAATTATCCACCACCTCAAGGTCAAGAAATACCAGCGTTGGATTCGAAAATGAATGTGTCTGTGTGTGAATGTGTGTGTGTGTGTGTGTGTGTGTTTAGTGACTAGGTAGACCTACCACCCAGTATACAACATTCTATAGTGTATGCCACAGTAGAGATCTATCAATCTTTGGGCCTTGTTTAGATACTGTATGTCTGTCAAGATGGCTTCCATTGTTTTGCTGAGCGGTGTTGCTATGATCCTGTTTCCGTTTCAAGTTTCAAGTTTTATTAGTCAATGTACAGGATAGGCATGGTATACATCGTCCAACAAAATGCTTACTTGCAGTAAAAAAATAAGAATATGAACATAAAGTAAATGGCTCAGTAGAATAGAATAAACATTTTAGCAAAAGTATAATACAGAAAGGCACAATTTATGGTACAATATTTACAGTGTGTATTGGGGAAGGGGGAGGGGGACAAGTGCATAAATTGAGCAGTATAATAAGAGTCTGGTAGCAGGTCTGATTTCATTATTACTGAAACAGAATTCAAGTGGGAAATATAAAGATCCAGTCCATTAAAAAAATTGGAGGCCCCTTATACTTCAGTGTTGTGTTGCAAAAATTCTAGCAAAATGTATAGCGCATAGAATTAAAAAGGTATTGTCGGACATTATTCATTCTAATCAGACAGGTTTTTTACATGGACGATACATTGGAGATAATATAAGGCAAGTACTGGAAACAATAGAACACTATGAAAAATCTAGGAAACCAGGCCTGCTTTGAAAAGGCATTTGATAAAGTATGACTGGAGTTTATATATAAATGCTTGGAGCATTTCAATTTTGGAGAATCTCTTATAAAATGGGTTAAAATCATGTATAGTAACACTAGGTGTAAAATAGTAAATAATAGCTATTTCTCCTAAAGTTTTAAACTGTCAAGAGGAGTAAAACAAGGTTGTCCACTATCGGCATATATATTTTATGTCCATCGAAATGTTAGCTATTAAAATCAGATCCAAAAATAATATCAATGTAACGATCCCGGCTGTCTGAGTCGGGTCCTGGCTGGTGACTAGTGTTCCTGTTCGTAATCTCCAGTTTCCCGAGGGTTCGGGAACGCTCCGGGGAGCGCTCTTGTTTTCGCACCTGCATCCCATCAGCAATCTGCACACCTGGTCCTGATCATCACCCTTCTTAGGCTCTGGCCTAACATCCAGTTCCTGCCGGATCGTTAGCCATGAACAGTATGTTTGTCAGCGTATCAGCCTTGAGTTCTAGCGTTAGTTTTTGTTGTTTTGCACCTTGTTGATTTGCTGTGTACTCACCTCCGTTTTGTTCTGTCTGCAGTCTCTCACCCGGAACCTTCACCCAACCTCTGCCTGATGGTCGGCGGCTGCCGAGCCATGTCTGGACCTACCACTGCACCCTCAACAACCCATTGTTACGAACCCCGTGGCTCTAAACATCTAGGGTGGATGGACATGAGACCCGTAACATAAATTCATGTAAATTATAAGTGTGGCATGGAATAGTGAGAACAAATAAGACACAACTACCATGAACTACCGTCAAACACAAAGTGTTTATTTGATGAACACACGGTAAGGGGTTTGGGAAAAGGGCTGAGCAGGACCCAAGAAATGAAACAATAGTGTAAAACCCCTAAACTGATCTAGCCTGCCTAAAGAACCGCTAGGCTACTGCTACCATACAAAAATACAGTGGGTGGTCCGCTCAGGTCTAACTGGTGTTTATAGACAGATTTCGTCCCCACGGGTAATGTACGCCCAAGGGCATCTAGCTTAAACCCCCCTTTCCCCAAAAAAACACAAAGCTACTAAACAGGGTAATCATCAACTAGCGAGTACACAACACACAGGACACCACCGTGTCCATACTCACATATGGCAAAAAGTCTCTCTCTCTCAACAAACACAAGTCTGGTTTTATAAAATGGGATGTGTGATTGAACAAACGAATAACAGGTGGTGCAATTAACAGGAATGTTCACTGATTGGTCCAATCAGCAGACACCTCAACGACCACCAATCAGGAACATACAGGACACCTGTGATTAGGGCAGAAAGAGTAGAAACACACAAAAACACAGGATACCTGTATCCGTAACACCCATCCACGCCACCCGCTCTGTCCCTGGATTATTCAACCTCACTCGGGAGTCAATTAATAAACACTCACCCTTTTTCTCTAAGTACCTTGTCCTGGTCTGCTTCTGGGTTCTGGCGTAGTAAACCGTGACAGAACGATCCGGCCAGTAATGAACCCAGCGGACCTGGACTCTGTTCGCCATGCCATTACCCATCAGGAGAAGATGTTGGGCCATCATAGCACGGTACTACAGGAGATCGCGTTGTCAGTTCGGAACCTTTCTACCGGTCTGACGGAGGTCCAGAACCAACGCAAGTTTCCGGTGGAGGATCCACTACCGGTTTCACCCATCTCGCCTGCCGCTTCGGGAGCTGTGTCCTTCCGTGAGCCCGAGGTTCCGACGCGGATAGATATGAGGGGGAGCTGGGAAGATGCCGTTCCTTCCTTATGCAGTGTGGATTAGTGTTCGATCTACAGCCCTACTCTTATGCCACAGACAAGGCTAGGATAGCCTTTGTGATTGCGTTGCTGCGTGGTCGAGCGCTGGAGTGGGCTTCAGCCGTTTGGGAACGACAAGACCCCTGCATGGCTTCATACCAGGGGTTCACGGCCGAGATGAGGAAGCTCTTCGACCATTCCGTCCGAGGGAGGGGACGCAGCTAGGCGCCTGTTTTCGCTTCACCAAGGAACTGCGAGCGTGGGCCGACTTCGTGATCGAGTTCAAGACGTTGGCTGTGGAGAGTGGGTGGAACGAGGAGTCTCTGCAAGCGGCCTTTACCAGGGTCTGTCGGAGCAGCTCAAGGATGAGTTGATCTCTATCCGGAGCCTAGTGACCTGGACAGCTTGGTAGCCTTGTCTATTCGGGTGGATAATCGAGTCCGAGAGCGAAGGAGGGAGAAGCAATGGGGTCCGTCCAATCGATCAGCTTCTCAGTTCCCAGTCGGGTCGGGTGGTGGACCAGAACACGTCGATCATTCTCCACCACAATGGATTAGTGGAGAGGTCCTCTCTCCCGATTCTGAACCCATGCAAGTGGGGCGGCACGAGTTAACCAAGGAGGAGCGTCAACATAGACGTCAGACCAACTGCTGCCTCTACTGTGGTAGCTCGGGACATTACATCTCCACCTGTTCCCGGCGGTCGTCAAACTGCCCGGCTCGCTAAAGTTGGGAGGACTTTTAGCGAGCCAGTTTCAACCTCTCAGTACCTCTGTCAGACCCCGTTTCCCGGCTACCCTTGTGAACAGGAATCAGAGCTTAGCGCTTAACGCTTTTATCGATTCAGGTGCCGATGGAAGCTTTCTTGATGCCGAGTTGGTGGAACAGCTGGGGCTTTCCAAGGAGCAATTGCCGGAAGCCATTGAAGCGACCACTCTGAACGGCAGTAGTCTGGCACGATATCACGATGAGGACTGAACCGGTTAAGATGCGGTTGTCGGGGAATCATTCTGAGATGATTTCATTCTTCATTCTGCCGTCTTCCCATGTTCCTCTGGTCCTTGGATACCCCTGGCTGAAGGAACACAATCCCACGTTCGATTGGGTGACGGGCAAGGTAACGAGTTGGAGCCTTGATTGTCATGCTAACTGTCTCAAGACTGCCTGCCCCCATTCGGTTCCCAGTCAGGTGATTGAGGCTAAACCCCCAGATTTGTCCCTGGTTCCCGAGACATATCACGATTTGGGGAAGTTTTCAGTAAGCAGAAGGCTCTGTCACTCCCTCCCCACCGACCATATGATTGTGCCATCAACCTGGTCCCTGGAGCTGTCTACCCCAAGGGAAGGTTATACAGTATCTCCCGACCTGAACGTGAGGCGTTGGAGACCTACATCAAGGAGTCCCTAGCTGCTGGTCTCGTTCGTCCTTCGTCATCACCCCTGGGGGCAGGATTCTTCTTTGTGGGTAAGAAGGATGGCTCTCTTCGACCGTGTATTGATTATCGGGGGGTTGAATGACATCACGGTCAAGAACAAGTATCCCCTGCCCTTGATGAGTTCTGCCTTCGACTCCTTACAGGGTGCTACGGTGTTCACCAAGCTAGACCTACGCAATGCGTATCACCTGGTCCCGGATCAGAGAGGGGGACGAGTGGTTGACGGGTTTCAATACACCGATGGGTCACTTCGAGTATCAGGTGATGCCGTTTGGACTGACCAATGCTCCAGCGGTATTCCAGAGTATGGTGAACGACGTCCTGAGAGATATGATCGGTCTCTTTGTGTTTGTTTACCTGGATGACATTCTGATCTTCTCGAAGGAACCTTCCGACCACGTCCAGCATGTCCGGCAGGTTCTGCAGCGATTGTTGGAGAATCGCCTGTTCGTGAAGGCCGAGAAGTGCGAGTTTCACGCCCACACGACATCCTTTCTCGGGTACATCATCTCCAGGGGAGAGATTAGGATGGACCAGGAGAAGGTTAGAGCGGTTCTGGAATGGGCCCAGCCCGGTGCGAGATTGCAGCTCCAGAGATTTTTTGGGGTTTGCGAATTTCTACCGCAGATTCATCCGGGATTACAGCCGTGTGGCCGCTCCGTTAACTGCCTTGACTTCCAGTATCAGGACCTTCAAGTGGAATCCGGAGGCGGATCGAAGCGTTTCTGGATTTGAAGAGGCGATTCACCAACGCACCGATTCTCTCTCAACCGGACACGGCCCGTCAGTTCGTCGTTGAAGTGGACGCGTCTGATGTGGGAGTTGGCGCCATCCTGTCGCAGCGATGCTCCACGGACAGTAAACTCCATCCCTGCGCCTACTACTCTCGTCGCCTTTCGCCTGCGGAGAGGAATTACGATGTGGGTAACCGGGAGCTTCGCGGTGAAACTTGCCTTGGAGGAGTGGCGCCACTGGTTGGAGGGGCGGAGCAACCGTTTATTGTCTGGACTGACCACAAGAATCTTGCTTACGTGCAATCGGCTAAACGTCTCAACTCCCGTCAGGCCAGGTGGGCGTTGTTTTTCGGACGATTCAAGTTTGCCCTGACGTTCCGACCTGGATCTAAGAACGGCAAAGGCGGACGCCTTGTCCCGGATGTTCTCCAAGACGGAGGAGAGTGGGTCCAAGACCGAGACAATCCTCCCCCGGAACTGCGTCGTGGGAGCAGTTATGTGGAAGATTGAGGAGGAGGTGCTGGCGGCCCTTCGGACTCAGCCCGGTCCCGGTAACGGTCCACCCGGTCGGTTGTTTGTGCCTGAGTCGGTTCGTCCTGCTGTCCTCAAATGGTCCCACGCCAGCAAGATGGCTTGTCGCCCTGGCGTGGCTCGGACAATGGCGTTTCTTCGCAGACGCTTTTTGGTGGCCTGCCATGGCCGAGGATACTGGGGTTTTGTTGCTGCCTGTCCAGTGTGTGCGCAGAATAAGAGTACCAATCGGCCCAGCTCTGGACTACTTCACCCCCTTCCTATTCCCCGGCGACCATGGTCGCATCTGGCCCTGGACTTCGTCACTGGGTTGCCCGCTTCTGAGGGGAACACGGTCGTTCTGACGATCGTGGACAGATTCAGCAAGTTCGCCCACTTTGTGCCTATTGCCAAGCTTCCCTCTGCCTCGGAGACGTCCGAGATCCTGGTTAGGGAGGTTTTTCAGGGTCCACGGTTTGCCCAGTGATATCGTTTCCGACCGTGGACCTCAGTTTACCTCTGCTGTCTGGAAGTCCTTCTGTTTGGCCATTGGAGCTACAGTCAGTCTCACATCTGGTTTTCACCCCCAATCCAATGGTCAGGCGGAGAGAGCCAACCAGAAGATGGAATCCACGCTACGCTGTCTGGTCTCTTCCAACCCCACCTCCTGGGTCTCTCAGTTGCCTTGGGTTGAGTATGCCCACAATACTCTTCCTACATCTGCCACTGGGATGTCTCCCTTCCAGTGCCTGTATGGCTACCAACCTCCCCTGTTTCCTTCTCAGGAGAAGGAGCTCTCAGTGCCTTCTGTTCAGGCCCATATTCGTCGTTGCCACCCGGACCTGGCATCGGGCCAGAAAGGCACTCCTTAGAGTTTCGGACCGGTATCAGCTCCAGGCGAATCGTCGCCGGATCCCCGCTCCCACCTATACCATCGGAGATAGGGTTTGGTTGGCTACACGGGGATCTTCCGTTACGGACTGAGTCTAGGAAGTTGTTACCGAAGTTCATTGGTCCGTTTGTGGTGGAGAAGGTGATCAATCCAGTGGCAGTTCGACTCAAACTACCGAGGACGCTCAGAGTCCATCCCACCTTTCATGTCTCCTGCCTCAAGCCTGTCTTCCTCAGTCCTCTGTTGCCTCCTCCGCCTCCTCCTCCTCCTCCTCGGATGATCGGAGGTGGTCCTGCCTACACGGTGCGTCGCATCATGGATTCCAGACGGCGGGGCCGGGGTTTCCAGTATCTCGTGGACTGGGAGGGGTATGGCCCTGAAGAGAGGAGTTGGATTCCGCGGCGACAGGTCCTAGATGCGGATCTCATCAGTGACTTCTACCGCCTCCATCCTGGCGCTCCGGGGAGTCCGCCCGGTGGCGTTCGTCGGAGGGGGTACTGTAACGATCCCGGCTGTCTGAGTCGGGTCCTGGCTGGTGACTAGTGTTCCTGTTCGTAATCTCCAGTTTCCCGAGGGTTCGGGAACGCTCCGGGGAGCGCTCTTGTTTTCCGCACCTGCATCCCATCAGCAATCTGCACACCTGGTCCTGATCATCACCCTTCTTAGGCTCTGGCCTAACATCCAGTTCCTGCCGGATCGTTAGCCATGAACAGTATGTTTGTCAGCGTATCAGCCTTGAGTTCTAGCGTTAGTTTTTGTTGTTTTGCACCTTGTTGATTTGCTGTGTACTCACCTCCGTTTTGTTCTGTCTGCAGTCTCTCACCCGGAACCTTCACCCAACCTCTGCCTGATGGTCGGCGGCTGCCGAGCCATGTCTGGACCTACCACTGCACCCTCAACAACCCATCCACGCCACCCGCTCTGTCCCTGGATTATTCAACCTCACTCGGGAGTCAATTAATAAACACTCACCTTTTTCTCTAAGTACCTTGTCCTGGTCTGCTTCTGGGTTCTGGCGTAGTAAACCGTGACAATCAAGGGATTAGAAATCCAGGGATTAAAAACAAAGGTGTCATTGTATGCTGATGATTCATGTTTTCTTTTAAATCCACAATTTGAATCCCTCCACAGCCTCATAGAGGATCTAGATACATTTTCTAACCTCTCTGGATTACAACCAAATTATGATAAATGTACTATATTAAGCATTGGATCACTAAAAAATTAAAATTTTACATTACCATGTAGTTTACCAATAAAATGGTCTGATGGTGATGTGGACATATTCGGAATACATATCCCAAATGAAATAAATGATCTCACTCCAATGAATTTTAATAGAAAGTTAGCAAAAATAGATAAGATCTTGCTACCATGGAAAGGTAAATACCTGTCTATTTGTGGAAAAATCACCCTGATTAACTCTTTAGTATTATCCCTGTTTACCTATTTGCTTATGGTCTTGCCTACGCCTAGCCAAAAGTTTTTTTAATTATATGAGAAAAAAAGATTCCATTTTATTTGGAACGGCAAGCCAGACAATATTAAAAGGGCCTATTTATATAATGAATATGAATTCGGAGGACAGAAATTATTATTATCACTAAAAGCTTCAGTCATACAAAAGTTATACTTACAGTATATGTATGTATATGTATTTATATGTATGTATGTATGTATGTATGTATGTATGTATGTATGTATGTATGTATGTATATCTATCTATATATCTATCTACAGTGGGGAAAAAAAGTATTTAGTCAGCCACCAATTGTGCAAGTTCTCCCACTTAAAAAGATGAGAGAGGCCTGTCATTTTCATCATAGGTACACGTCAACTATGACAGACAAATTGAGAATTTTTTTTCCAGAAAATCACATTGTAGGATTTTTAATGAATTTATTTGCAAATTATGGTGGAAAATAAGTATTTGGTCACCTACAAACAAGCAAGATTTCTGGCTCTCACAGACCTGTAACTTCTTCTTTAAGAGGCTCCTCTGTCCTCCACTCGTTACCTGTATTAATGGCACCTGTTTGAACTTGTTATCAGTATAAAAGACACCTGTCCACAACCTCAAAAAGTCACACTCCAAACTCCACTATGGCCAAGACCAAATAGCTGTCAAGGGACACCAGAAACAAAATTGTAGACCTGCACCAGGCTGGGAAGACTGAATCTGCAATAGGTAAGCAGCTTGGTTTGAAGAAATCAACTGTGGGAGCAATTATTAGGAAATGGAAGACATACAAGACCACTGATAATCTCCCTTGATCTGGGGCTCCACGCAAGATCTCACCCCGTGGGGTCAAAATGATCACAAGAACGGTGAGCAAAAATCCCAGAACCACACGGGGGGACCTAGTGAATGACCTGCAGAGAGCTGGGACCAAAGTAACAAAGCCTACCATCAGTAACACACTACGCCGCCAGGGACTCAAATCCTGCAGTGCAAGACGTGTCCCCCTGCTTAAGCCAGTACATGTCCAGGCCCGTCTGAAGTTTGCTAGAGTGCATTTGGATGATCCAGAAGAGGATTGGGAGAATGTCATATGGTCAGATGAAACCAAAATAGAACTTTTTTGGTAAAAACTCAACTCGTCGTGTTTGGAGGACAAAGAATGCTGAGTTGCATCCAAAGAACACCATACCTACTGTGAAGCATGGGGGGTGGAAACATCATGCTTTGGGGCTGTTTTTCTGCAAAGGGACCAGGACAACTGATCCGTGTAAAGGAAAGAATGAATGGGGCCATGTATCGTGAGATTTTGAGTGAAAACCTCCTTCCATCAGCAAGGGCATTGAAGATGAAACGTGGCTGGGTCTTTCAGCATGACAATGATCCCAAACACACCGCCCGGGCAATGAAGGAGTGGCTTCGTAAGAAGCATTTCAAGGTCCTGGAGTGGCCTAGCCAGTCTCCAGATCTCAACCCCATAGAAAATCTTTGGAGTGAGTTGAAAGTCCGTGTTGCCCAGCGACAGCCCTAAAACATCACTGCTCTAGAGGAGATCTGCATGGAGGAATGGGCCAAAATACCAGCAACAGTGTGTGAAAACCTTGTGAAGACTTACAGAAAACATTTGACCTGTGTCATTGCCAACAAAGGGTATATAACAAAGTATTGAGAAACTTTTATTATTGACCAAATACTTATTTTCCACCATAATTTGCAAATAAATTCATTAAAAATCCTACAATGTGATTTTCTGGATTTTTTTTCCTCATTTTGTCTGTCATAGTTGACGTGTACCTATGATGAAAATTACAGGCCTCTCTCATCTTTTTAAGTGGGAGAACTTGCACAATTGATGACTGACTAAATACTTTTTTCCCCCCACTGTATCTATCTATCTATCTATCTATCTATCTATCTATCTATCTATCTATCTATCTATCTATCTATCTATCTATCTATCTATCTATCTATCTATATATTATATATATATATATATATATATATATATATATATATATATATATATATATATATATATATATTTGCGAGAATAAAAAAAACATATGGGGGATTGGAAGTGATGCAGACAATTACATTGATGGAAGTTACAATCTATCTGCAATATTAAAGCTGATCTACACCCCCCCCACCCCAAAAAATTAAAATTAAAATAAATAAAGAACAAGAAAAAATAGTCTGCTGTGCAGTTGTGATGTGTGCTAAGGTGCAGAGAATCAGAGCAGGTTTAGAACAGCTCAAGGCTGGGGTGTGTGGGGTCCTTGATGATGCTGCGTGCCTTTCTCAGGCACCGTTTCGAGTAGATGTTCTGGATGGGTGGAAGCACGATCCCAGTAATGTACTGGGCCATCTTCACTACACGTTGGAAGGCCTTGTGGTTGTGGACGAAGCAATTCCTGTACCAGACCGTGATGGAACCGGTCAGGAGCGGTAGTATTTGAAGAGGACCCGTGGCGTCAGCCGCCATAGGAAGTAGAGACACTGTTGTGCCCTCGACAAGATGATGTGGACGCCGAGGAACTTAAAACTCGTGATTCTCTCTACTACAGTCCTATTGACGTGGATCGGGTCATGTTCTCTGATCAGAGAGAGAGGCTGGGAGATAGATCTCCACAGGAACCCACTGGGCAAAAACTGGTTGAATCAAAAATGCAATATGTAGACGTTGAATCAACGTGGAAAACTGATTGGATTTGCATAAAGTCAACAACATAAGGAAATTTAGTCTTTTTTTCACCCAACATTTAACCTTAATCCAATGACATGGTGAAATGTTTTGTTGATTTCAAATTGAATTAATGTTAGTTGACAACTCAACCAAATGTAAATCAAAACTAGACGTTGAAATTATGTCTGTGCCCAGTAGGAAGCCTGCCTCCACACCATCAACAACAGGAAACTACAATAACTCACTGATGCTGGGCCACAAACACACACGCACTCACTCAGACACACAAACACAGATGCAGCATGACTGACCAACTTCAAGGTGACTGGTGGAAAGTCCAAGCCATTGTTCAGGCCGGCCCTCCCTTTCTCTCTCTATCTTCTCTGCCTTTTCTTTTGCCCTCCCCCTGCTGTGTCATTCTTCCTCTCTCCTCCCCCATACCATTCTTATTTTCCCTTTCATGTTGATGGTCAAGGGAATAAACACTGAGGGGTACAAAGCAAGATCAATTAGTTGGCTGACTGACTTTGATAAACTCACACATCCAACTAAGTGTGATACGGTATCGTTGCCTCCACCATGCCTGTTTCTCATCATGACACAAGTACAGAGTGCAGATTCCTCCATACAGCTGCAGTCTCTCCAGTGGTGTTGAACGTTGACCCTGTTCCCTGATGTCATGTTTCTCCAGCACTCTGCCTCTTATCACCGCCACAACACTGATGGCTGTATAAATCCAATAAAATAAATTTGTATTGGTCGCGTACACATATTTTGCAGATGTTATTGCAGGTGCAGCAAAATTCTTATGTTTCTAGCTCCGACAGTGCAGTAATACCGAACAATACACACAAATCCAAAAAAGAACAATTATAAAATTAAGAAATATCAGAACGAGCAATGTATATATATATGTACTGTATATGATGGTATGTATAGACAGTATGGACAGTATATGAATAGAAAAGGTGTGTAGACCAGTAGTTACTGGGTGTTGTGTTGCTCTGGGTGTCTATCTGAGGGCAAAGGGGTGTCAAAAGGCTGGTCAGTTACAACAGTATATATCACCTTTAATAACACTGACTACTGGCTGCTGTATGAGGATGGTTTAATGACTAACACATTAAAACAAGCTGCGGGTTAGTATGTACATACAGTAGGCTATACCAATATAAATACTATATTATGCACAATATAATATTATGCAACAATATAATTCTTAATTGTATTACTACTATATTCACTGTTATATGTTTTGCCATTAGGCACAGCTTTCTTATAAAGAGGATACTCTGTAATAGAGGGACACATTTTTATGCAGCCTTTTGCCCTTAGGTTATGATTCTGATGGATTAAGACCAGTTTCTCCCTGGATTGAGACGGCAGCCAGAGGATTGGGAGCATCAAAGCCCCTCAGACTGAGACTATTCCGGGCCACGGCTAATAGCTCTTGTCAGACGTAATTTTTAAGTACTTTAACCAATTCGTTGTATAATTAGGTTAACCAAATTAGCTCAGTGCAGAGTCAGTCAGAAGCCAGGCGTTAATGCAATCAAATTATTAACATTCCAGATGTATAGAAGCATGAATATGGAGGTGCTGTTCAAACTCTTTATCACATCTCTCCCTGACTGGTTGTGAAAATGACATCAAATAATAAAAAGTAATGGACTCCAATGTGACATGTTCTAGAGCAGAGTTAATTTATGGTCAATGCAGAGAGAGAAAGAATTATACTTACCTCGGCATAAACATCAACACCATGGGTAACTTCCACAAGGCTGTGAACGATCTGAGGCAAGAGGAATCAAAAGGAACATAAAACTCTACATCCCAATTAGGATCTGGATAAAAATACTTCAAATCAGTTATAGAACCCATTGCCCTCTATGGTTGTGAGGTCTGGGGTCCACTCACCAACCAAGAATTCACAAAATGGGACAAACACACAATTGAGACTCTGCATGCAGAATTCTGCAAAAATATACTTTGTGTGGAACGCAAAACCCCAAACAATGGATGCAGAGCAGAATTAGGACCATACCCTCTAGTTATCAAAATCCAGAAAAGAGATGTTAAATTCTACAACCACCTAAAAGGATGCGATACCTACACATTCCCCCACAAAGCCCTTACTTATAGAGAGATGAACCTGGAAAAGAGCCCCCTAAGCAAGCTGGTCCTGGGGCTCTGTTCAAAACACAAACAGACCCCACAGAGCCCCAGGACAGCAACACGATTAGACCCAACCAAATCATGAGAAAACAAAAAGATAATTACTTGACACACTGGAAAGAATTTCACAATATAACAGAGCAAACTAGAATGCTATTTGGCCCTAAACAGAATACCTGACCACTGTGACTGACCCAGAATGAAGGAAATCTTTGACTATGTACAGACTCAGTGATCATAGCCTTGCTATTGAGAAAGGCAGCCGAAGGCAGACCTGGCTCTCAAGAGAAGACAGGCTATGTGCACACTGCCCACAAAATGATGTGGAAACTGAGCTGCACTTCCTAACTTCCTGCCAAATGTATGACCATATTAGAGACACATATTTCCCTCAGATTACACAGACCCACAAAGAATTAGAAACAAATCCAATTTTGATAAACTTCCATATCTATTGGGTGAAATACCACAGTGTGCAATTACAGCAGCAATATTTGTGACCTGTTGCCACAAGAAAAGGGCAACCAGTGAAGAACAAACACCATTGTAAATACAACCTATATTTATGTTTATTTATTTTCCCTTTTGTACTTGAACTATTTGCACATCATTATAACATTGTATATATACATAATATGACACTTGGAATGTCTATATTATGTTACAACTGAGTGTAATGTTTACTGACAATTTTTTATTGTTTATTTCACTTTTGTTTATTATCTATTTCACTTGCTTTGGCAATGTAAACATTTGTTTCCCATGCCAATAAAGCCCCTTAAATTGAATTGAGAGAGAGAGAGAGAGAGAGAGAGAGAGAGAGAGAGAGAGAGAGAGAGAGAGGATCAACGTCACAAGTATGTAGGCTAAGGAGTAGGTATGTAAAATGTGTGTCACTCCCATTTGACTTAATAACCTCTTAGATGTAAGGTCCCCTTTTTTTTATGGAGGACCAAACCTGCTGTAATTAGAATTAAATGAATAAATACATAAATGCACATATAAATACAGTGGGGAGAACAAGTATTTGATACACTGCCGAATTTGCAGGTTTTCCTACTTACAAAGCATGTAGAGGTCTGTAATTTTTATCATAGGTACACTTCAACTGTGAGAGACAGAATCTAAAACAGAAATCCAGAAAATCACATTGTATGATTTTTAAGTAATTAATTTGCATTTTATTGCATGACATAAGTATTTGATCACCTACCAACCAGTAAGAATTCCGGCTCTCACAGACCTGTTAGTTTTTCTTTAAGAAGCCCTCCTGTTCCCCACTCATTGCCTGTATTAACTGCACCTGTTTGAACTCGTTACCTGTATAAAAGACACCTGTCCACACACTCAATCAAACAGACTCCAACCTCTCCACAATGGCCAAGACCAGAGAGCTGTGTAAGGACATCAGGGATAACATTGTAGACCTACACAAGGCTGGAATGGGCTACAGGACAATAGGCAAGCAGCTTGGTGAGAAGGCAATTATTAGAAAATGGAAGAAGTTCAAGATGACGGTCAATCACCCTCGGTCTGGGGCTCCATGCAAGATCTCACCTCGAGGGGCATCAATGATCATGAGGAAGGTGAGGGATCAGCCCAGAACTACATGGCAGGACCTGGTCAATGACCTGAAGAGAGCTGGGACCACAGTCTCAAAGAAAACCATTAGTAACACACTACGCCGTCATGGATTAAAATCCTGCAGCGCACGCAAGGTCCCCCTGCTCAAGCCAGCGCATGTCCAGGCCCGTCTGAAGTTTGCCAATGACCATCTGGATGATCCAGAGGAGGAATGGGAGAAGGTCATGTGGTCTGATGAGACAAAAATAGAGCTTTTTGGTCTAAACTCCACTCGCCGTGTTTGGAGGAAGAAGAAGGATGAGTACAACCCCAAGAACACCATCCCAACCGTGAAGCATGGAGGTGGAAACGTCATTCTTTGGGGATGCTTTTCTGCAAAGGGGACAGGACGACTGCACCGTATTGAGGGGAGGATGGATGGGGCCATGTATCGCGAGATCTTGGCCAACAACCTCCTTCCCTCAGTAAGAGCATTGAAGATGGGTCGTGGCTGGGTCTTCCAGCATGACAACGACCCGAAACACACAGCCAGGGCAACTAAGGAGTGGCTCCGTAAGAAGCATCTCAAGGTCCTGGAGTGGCCTAGCCAGTCTCCAGACCTGAACCCAATAGAAAATCTTTGGAGGGAGCTGAAAGTCTGTATTGTCCAGCAACAGCCCTGAAACCTGAAGGATCTGGAGAAGGTCTGTATGGAGGAGTGGACCAAAATCCCTGTTGCAGTGTGTGCAAACCTGGTCAAGACCTACAGGAAACGTATGATCTCTGTAATTGCAAACAAAGGTTTCTGTACCAAATATTAAGTTCTGCTTTTCTGATGTATCAAATACTTATGTCATACAATAAAATGCAAATTAATTACTTAAAAATCATACAATGTGATTTTCTGGATTTTTGTTTTTAGATTCCGTCTCTCACAGTTGAAATGTACCTATGATAGAAATTACAGACCTCTACATGCTTTGTAAGTAGGAAAACCTGCAAAATCGGCAGTGTATCAAATACTTGTTCTCCCCACTGTATATTAATAAATCCACACATAATTAAATAAATAAGCAAGGAAATCCAAAAAAGAATGACTAAAATGTATTACATTTTCTCTACATATATGTGTATTTAATTATTTATCTATGTATTATCTAATTATTCAAACTTTAATTCATTTATATATTTATTTCTGTATTTCTTCCTCCATATATAATAGTGAGGGTGTGTCAATCAAACGTCTGTGGGTGGTATCTAACACACCATTGGTTGATCAATGTCACCGAACGTTGCTCAACTGCTTTTGCTCTGCTTCTGCTCCACCTATGTGAAGCTAGCCACAATAACAATTAGCCACAATAGTAGAATTTGCGGTTTGCCTTCAAAATAAATGTCCGGCATTGAAACTTCCGCAAAGAGAAATAGTGGAATCATGCCATATTTGAACTGGATAATGCTTAACAAGTTTAGATTGTTGTTATATAAATTCTACAAAAGACAATAATTAGTTAATTTGACCAAAAAATGTAAATCTGTTGAAATAACACTGTGGATGTACTAGACTTCAGAATTGCATTGGGGGCATACTTATATTTCTGTATGCATTGTACAGCCTTGCCTATGGATCTTGGGTCCATGAAATGTTCATAACTGTGAAGAGTTTACACAAATATTAGCATCATAGCTCTTATTGCAGGACTTAAATTGTGGGAAATCACCTCACTATTCAGCCTATTGTGCGTATGGAACATTCAGTTCTTGTCAAATTAACTTAGTCTTTTGTTGAATTTATATAAGAACATTCCAAACTTGTTAAGCATTATCTAGTGCAAATATGGCAGGATTCCACTACTTCTGTCCGTTTCAATGCGGGGCCTTTATTTGACATTTTAGTAATTTAGCAGATGCTCTTATCCAGAGCGATTTACAGTTAGTGAGTGCATACATTTTTCATACTGGCCCCCCGTGGGAAACGAACCCACAACCCTGGCGTTGCAAGCGCCATGCTCTACCAACTGAGCTACAGGGGACTACTAGCAGCAGTAAAGCCAGTATGTAGTTGTAAAACTTACTAGCAGCAGTAAAGCCGGTATGTAGTTATAAAACTTACTAGCAGCAATAAAACACCGGTACGTAGATGTAAAACTTACTAGCAGCAGTAAAGCCGGTATGTAGTTGTAAAACTTACTTTTTTAAAGGCGAACCGCAAATTCCACTATTGTGGCTAATTATATTGGGGTTCGCTTCACATACAGTGCTGGCTGTTGCTGAAAACGACTCATCTCCAGATTACCTGCTTTTCCGTGTGGAGGTATGCATATAACATTTGGGCCAGCTAGCTGCTACAAGGGACACATAGGTGAATGAATATATTTGCTAGCTATTCATCTAATTGATAAAGTTGATACAAATTCAATTAACTATCATGCTATCTTGAAACTGCTGGGGGAAAGCTAGCTAACATTAGCTTACCCCCATCAACAGAGTTCACCTTAGCTACACTACATGACCAAAAGTATGTGGAGTTAATATGGAGTTGGTCCCCCGTTTGCTGCTATAACAGCCTCCACTCTTCTGGGAAGGCTTTCCACTAGATGTTGGAACATTGCTGCTGGGACTTGCTTCCATTCAGCCACAAGAGCAATAGTGAGGTCGGGCACTGATGTGGGGCGATTAGGTCTGACTCACAGTTGGCGTTCCAATTAATCCCAAAGGTGTTCGATGGGGTTGAGGTCAGGGCTCTGTGCAGGCCAGTCAAGTTCTTCCACACCGATCTCGACAAACCATTTCTATATGGACCTCGCTTTGTGCAGGGGGCATTGTCATGCTAAAACCGTAAAGGGCCTTCCCCAAACTGTTGCCACAAAGTTGGAAGCACAGAATCATCTAGAATGTAATTTTATGCTGTAGCGTTAAGATTTCCCTTCACTGGAACTAAGTTGCCTAGCCCGAACCATGAAAACAGCCCCAGACCATTATTCCTTCTCCTCCAAACTTTACAGTTGGCATTATGCATTCGGGCAGGTAGCGTTCTCCTGGCATACGCCAAACCCAGATTCGTCCGTTGGACTGCCAGATGGTGAAGCGCGATTCATCACTCCAGAGCGTTTCCACTGCTCCAGAGTCCAATGGCGGTGAGCTTTACACCACTCCAGCCAATGCTTGGCGTTGCGCATGGTGATATTAGGCCATGGAAACCCATTTCCTGAAGCTCCCGACGGCCAGTTCTTGTGCTGACGTTGCTTCCAGAGGCAGTTTGGAACTCGGTACTGAGTGTTGCAACTGACGACAGACGATTTTTACTCGCTACGTGCTTCAACACTCGGTGGTCCCGTTCTGTGAGCTTGTGTGGCCTACCACTTCGCGGCTGAGCTGTTGTTGCTCCTAGACGTTTCCACTTCACAATAACAGCACTTACAGTTGACCGGGGCAGCTCTAGCAGGGCAGACATTTGACAAACTAACTTGTTGGAAAGGTGGCATCCTATGACGGTGCCACGTTGAAAGTCACTGAGCTCTTAAGTAAGGCCATTCTACTGCCAATGTTTGTCTATGGAGATTGCATGGCTGTGCGCTCAATTCTATACACCTGTCAGCAACGGGTGTGGCTGAAATAGCCGAATCCACCAATTTGAATGTGTGTCCACATACTTTTCTATATATAGTGTGGCTAACCCCCACCAACAGTTCACCTTAGCTAGCTAGTGGACTCTAGCTAGGTTTCTAGAAAATAACTTGTCAAAATACATTGTTCCCCTGCCTGTTTATTTATGTTTTTGTGACTGAAAGTTTGCAAGAAAAATGCCCCTCCTAATGTTATTGCAAATGTTGTTTTCATATAATTTGGCTGACAAGGGGGAGGTTATCCTAGATCACTATCCCTACTCTGAGACGCTTTGTGAATATGGGCCCTGGAAGAAAGCTGTTGCCCAATACCTTGCACAGCAGTCCTTTAACCACAGGACCCTAGAGCAGGGGTAGGCAATCCAGGATTTTGTTTAAGCTAGGCACCACACCAGTGGTGCGTTCAGTTCGCTTGAACGTTTGCTACGGTGCAGAACGGTTTGTACTGAATATTCTTGTACATTCTTGAACAGACTGATACATTTGCTCTGTTTGGTGGGGGTGCCGGGGTGTGGCTTGAAGCAATGAGTTAAGTTATTTAAAGGCCGGTTCTATTACGTTTTTGTAATGAATGCAGCCCTGACCAACTGAACTAATTGATCAGTTGAATTATTGCCTAAATTCAACACACCTGGTCATCCAGGTCGGTTAAATCAAAAACATGAAGTACCTGCGGCACTCCAGGACCAGGGTTGCCTACCCCTGCCCTAGAGGTATTAGACGATGCTTATGAACTGGATATTGTACGTGAATTTCCATATATTTATGACTAACAAAAGGGCTGAATTGTTCAGCAACATCTGCAGTAAATGCTAACATGGCTTTGGTGATGAAATGTACATAATGCATTTGTCATCTCCCTATCAGGCCACTGCATGCAGTGACATGAGCCTGGATGGTAACACATCTTCAAGCTGCCTGACAATTGAGTATTTTTTCTATCTGTATCAGCTTTCGGCTGATGTACATGTTGGGGTGTTCCTCCCCATCGTGTATCTGGGACAGAACGGCCCCTAGTCCCGTATCACATGCATCCATCTGGACCACCATCGGCACCTGGAAATCGGGCGTTATGAGAATCGGATGGGTGCACAGCGCTTCCTTCAGACGGCTGAACGCCGCTTCTGTCTCGTCCGTCCATTTCACTGTTTTCGGGAGGCGGGCCCTGGTTAGATCGGTGAGGGGGAAGCTATAGCCGCAAAGCTGGGGATAAACCGGCTATAGTATCCTGCCAGTCCCAGGAAGGACTTGACCTGTGTCTTGGTGCGTGGAACGGGCCAGTCACGTACCGCGTGAACCTTCCTCTCCTGGAGCTTGACGGTCCTCCGTCCGATCAAATACCCCAGGTACTCCACCTCCTCGAACACTAGCTTGCATTTCTTGGGGTTTGCGGTCAATCTGGCTTGTCTGAGCGCGTCCAGCACCGCCTGGAGGCGTGTCAGGTGCTCCTCCCAACCTTGGCTGTGGATGATGATATCATCCAGATAGGCCGCTGCGTACTGCTGGTGGGGTCGAAGCACTCTGTTCATCAGTCACTGGAATGTGGGCGGGGCTCCGTGGAGACCGAAAGGGAGCACCCGGTACTGGTACAGACCGTCTGGTGTCAAGAACGCCGTCTTCTCCCGGGAGGAGGCTGCCAATGGTACCTGTCAATATCCTTTGGTCAGGTCAAGGGTGCTGATGTACCGGGCCTTTCCAAATCGGTTGATTAGCTCGTCCACCCTCGGCATGGGGTAGGCATCGAATACGCTTATGTCGTTCACACCCCGGAAATCATTACAGAAGCGGAGGCTACCGTCCGGTTTGGGCACCAACACGATGAGGCTGCACCATGCACTGTGGGACTCTTCAACGACCCCCATCCTCAGCATAGCCTCCACTTCTTGTTTCACGGCCTTCCGTCGGGCCTCCGGAATTCGATACGGCCTCTTTCTTACCGTTTCCCCGGGCCGGGCACGGATGTGGTGTTCAATGAGGGTCGTGCGGCCAGGCTTCTCGGAGAACACCGCCGTGTCCGATCGACAAGCTCCCGGAGCTCTTGCTTCTGGGCCGGGTCGAGGTCCTCACTGCTCGGGACCACCACTGGTACCGTTGGCGTCCTGGGTCCCGACCATAACACGGCCAAGGCTGTCCTCTCGTGCCACCTCTTCAACAGGTTCACGTGGTAAATCTGTTGAGATTTCCGTCTCCCCGGTTGCCGTACGCAGTAGTTGACAGGTCCCCGTATCTCGACCACCTCGTATGGTCTGTGCCATGTTGCCAGGAACTTAGGTTTGGCCGTGGGGATCAACACCAACACCCTGTCTCCCACCTGGAATTCTCGGGGCTGGGCTCCCCGATTGTAGATCTGGGCTTGGGCGCCTTGGGCCTTCTCCATATGTTCCCTCACGACTGGCCATATGGCTGTCATCCGCTCCCGCATCATCTCCACGTGCTCTACCACGCTGCGTAAGGGGGTCGGTTGGGCTTCCCACACCTCCTTGGCGAGGTCCAGTAGGCCCCGTGGCCTCCTCCCGTAGAGGAGTTCAAACAGGGAAAACCCAGTGAAGGATTGGGGTACTTCTCGGATTGAGAACATTAGGTGGGGTAGCAGCTGGTCCCAGTTCTTCCCGTCCTGCTCGATGACCTTCCGCAGCATCTGTTTGAGCGTTTTGTTAAAGTGCTTGACGAGCCCATCCATCTGTGGGTGAAAAACGGAGGTCCGGATCTGCATGAGGGCACACAACTCTTTCATTAGGCGGGACATAAACTCTGTACCTTGGTCTGTCAGGATCTCGTTCGGGATGCCCACCCGGCTAAAGAGTTGGAACAGCTCCCGGGCGATTCCCTTGGATACCGCCGCCCGTAGGGGAATGGCCTCGGGATACCGGGTGGCATAGTCTACTATTACCAAGATGTACCTGTGTCCTCGTGCAGTCTTTACCAGGGGTCCCACTATGTCCATGGCGATGCGTTCAAAGGGCACCCAGATGATCGGCAGGGGGACCAGAGGGTTTTGGAAGTGTGCTTTCGGGGCAGTGAGTTGACACTCCGGGCATCTGCGACAGTAATCTTCCACGGCCCTCCTCATCCCAGGCCAGTAGAACCGGGCGGCGACCCGTTCCCGGGTCTTCTCCATTCCCAGGTGCGCCCCCAACAGGTGGGTGTTGTCCAGCTGAAGAATGGTTCCTACGTACCGTCGGGGCGGCAACAATACCTCTAGAAGTTCCCCCTGTTACATTTACATTTTAGTCATTTAGCAGACGCTCTTATCCAGAGCGACTTACATGAGCAATTAGGGTTAAGTGCCTTGCTCAAGGGCACATCGACAGATTTTTCACCTAGTCGGCTCGAGGATTAGAAACAGCGACATTTTGGTTACTGGCACAACGCTCTTACCCACTAAGCTACCTGCCGCCCTGTTGGCGCGACACCTGATACAAAAGGTTATTCTTAATTTGGAAATGGGGGTATCGCCAGTCACTCACCCCTGGAAGTAGCTGTCCATCCACCGCTATCACTTGGGCTGCGGCAGCTTTCAAATTCGGATCCTCCCACTGGGCCGTCCCAAATTGTACCCTCAGTTGGCTCCCAACGGGGGTCTCGACTGGCCCCTCGAAATCGAGAAGGGGGAGGCTGGGCTCCTCCTCCAGTGATTCCCCAGGGGTTTCGGGTTCCGGCTCCCCGTCCGACTCCGACTCCGGACCCGTAGAGTCAGGTTGGTTAACCGGTGGCATCCTGGCCGCACAGGCGAGGGGTCATCCCCGCTCTCTCTTCGGCCGGCTCATATCTTTTTTTTCAACTCGTGCCCCCATAGGGCCGCGAATAGCGGACAATCCTGTCCCACTAGGATAGGTACTGGCAGCTCTGGTACTGCACCCACCATCATCTGGCAGCTCCCTTGTGGTGTCACGATGTTGGTCCTGACGGCGGGATACCGCTTTGTGTCACCGTGAACACAGGAAATGGACATCTCCCTACCCCGTTCGGTCTCCTGGTTCAGCAGGCTCGTGGTTACGAGCGTAACCATGCTTCCGGAGTCTTATAGCGCTTCTGTGTCGTGTCCGTCAACCTTCACCAGGATCATGGGTGCAGTTGATTCATGGTGCGCCCAACAGGAGGTGACATAGTTCACGGCGTGACCCACCTGGCCTCCGGTGCTAGCTGTTGGCATCGACTCCTCTCGAGCAGGGCAATTCCAGGCAATGTGCCCCCAGGCGCCACACTCAAAACACCTCCGTTGGTCTCCATCTACCTGGGGTCGTCGGTGGTGGGTTGGCCCTTCTCCAGCCGTCTCTCCATGGGTTTGCGATCCCTTGGCCCTGCCGACTGTCGGTTCGGGGTACACCGCGGTGGGGTTGTCCTTCCGTCCCCTCGCCCAGGTCGCCGACTCGTCCCGGCTCCCCCTCTGTAGGGCCTGAGTGTTCTGATGCGTCTCCACTGCTTCCAGGAGGCCCTCCAAGGTCTGGGGCGCGCATAGGCTTGCTGCCCTCTTCATGTCGTGGGGTAGCGTCCGTACGAAGCGATCCAGGACCACTTTGTTGAGGAGGGAGAGGGTGGAGACGTCGGTTAGGAGCCATGCCCTGGTGACCCGCAGAAGGTCGCTCATCTGAGCTCGGGGGGATGCGTCGGGCACAAACCTCCAGTCGTGGAACCGTTGAGCACTATGGGCCAGGCTGTACCCGTAGCGGCTGAGTATCTCCCATTTGAGTCCGTTGTAGTTAGCCGCCTGTTCATCGTGCAGGTCCCAATATGCCTTTTGGGCATTCCCAGAGAGGAACGGGGCCAGCAGACTTGCCCACTTCGGCCTTGGCCATCCTTCCCATAGCGCTGTCCGTTCAAACGTACAGAGGTATGTTTCAATGTCATCGTCTTCCTTTAGCTTGATTAAAAACTGGTTGGATGGGATTCAGGAGACGCTCCTCCTTGCAGCTTCCTGACTTCCTCCACGAGGCGGACGTTTTGTAGTCGCTGTTCCTCCAGCGTTCATTCCTGAACCGCCTGTTGTGCTTGTTGGGCCCGGACAAACTGAGCTATCAACACATCCATGCTGATGCTGTGTAAACGTCAACCCTGATCTGACCACGTTATCAAAATGCCCGCATTCTCCACCACTTGTGGCAGATCAGGGGGTTGGGTCAAGACGTTTACACAGATCAGACACGGACAGAGTATGATTAGCTCGGTTTCAAGGGTGTTTATTAATAAAATAATCAAAAGAAAAGGTTAGGTCTCCCCGATGAGACCCTCTCCAGGATACCGTCTTCAACTACACAGAAGTTACCTTACTTCCCCCAGTCCTCTCTCATGTGCTGCCCTTCTGGCAGCTTTATGGGCCTTGCACAGCTGGTGAGCAATCCGCCCTTAATTACTCACCAGCTCCCAATCAGCCCCAATTAGTCCTGTCCGGGGAGTCCGTCGAGACCTGGCACGTCCAGCAGATGGAGTCACCGCCTCGTGATGTATACTCCATCTGTTACCAGGCCTCGACGAGCTGACCTGCTGTACGCCGAAACATGAACAAAAATGTTTTCACCCTTGATATGACACTTGCATTTACTTTAGACCTTTTGACACATAAGCTCCAAGTGTTTTCTTTGAGTTTAAGTTAGCACAGAAGTTAGTCAAAGTTAGTGTGACTAACATGCTATGAAAAAGTTATTGTTTTGTAATCTAGCAAAATTAAAATGAGTTTATACAAAACTATATTGCATTTGGTCATCCCCAAAATGTGGCCTTTAAAAGCCTTGGTAATTGCGTCCTTCCTCAGGGAACTGTCTGCATATAGCAGTTTTTTTTTCATGTGGTGCTCTAGAGTTCCATAGCCCAGCAGACTCACCTGGGGATAGGGGGATGGACATGTTCGTTTTGATAAAGGTCTGGGAGACTTTTACAGGGAGGAGAGAGCATGAGTTTTGGCATGAGTACAGTAAATTAAATCCAACCAGTCATAGCCGCGGGAAGTAGTTTGGGGTGGGGGTGCTGCGATTTTGTTGCCGGGTGGGGGGATGCAAAAAAATAAAGAACATGTCTATATCGGTCTGCTAATATAGGACAAGTAAGGGCCCAGTGCACTACTTTTGTGATTTATTTTTAAACAAAATGTTGGGCTCCCAAGTGGCGCAGCGGTCTAAGGCACTGCATCTCAGTGCTTGAGGTGTCACTACAGACCCCCTGGTTTGATTCCAGGCTGTATCACAACCGGCTGTGATTGGAAGTCCCATAGGGCGGTGCACAATCGGCCCAGCTTTGGCCGGTGTAGGCCGCCATTGTAAATAAGAATTTGTTCTTAACTTACTTGCCTAGTTAAATAAAGGTAAAAATTGGAGTGTTTACCAGCATTTGTAACTTGAGTCTGATAATTATCTGTACAAAACAGTTATTCTGATAATACTTGTGGAATATAAAAATACTTGCTTGATATATGTTTTCCAGTTTCTTGAAATACTTTGCAAATGCAACTTATTTCTATGTGAAAACTGAAATGGTCTATTCATTCCTTTGCCATTTTAGTAGATGCTTTTATCCAGCGCATACATTTTCATAATGGTCATCCATGCGAATCAAACCCACAACCCTAGCATTGCAAGCGCCATGCTCTACCAACTGAGCGACATAATCCCATCACATCATCACACACCAATTGATGTCTCAATGTACTCAATTACTGTATTGTGCATTGTTTTTCTTCATGGTGATCAAAAGTCTACAGGTACAAACCTAGATGACCAGCCTATGTACAATACATTAATGTACATTTACAGTGCATTCGGAATGTGTTCAGACCCCCTGACTTTTTTCAAATGTTGTTACGTTACAGCCTTATTCTAAAATTGATTACATTAAATTATTTTCCTCATCAATCTACACACAATACCCAATAATGACAAAGTGAAAACAGGTTATTAGACATTTTTGCAAATTTACAAACATTTTAAAATGAAATACCTTATTTACATAAGTATTCAGACCCTTTGTTATGAAACTCGAAATTGAGCTCAGGTGCATCCTGTATCCATTGATCATTCTTGAGATGTTTCTACAACTTGATTGGAGTCCACCTGTGGTAAATTCAATTGATTGGACATGATTTGGAAAGGCACACACCTGTCTATATAAGGTCCCACAGTTGACAGTGCATGTCAGAGCAAAAACCAAGCCATGAGGTCAAAGGAATTGTCCGTAGTGATCCGAGACAGGATCAAGGCACAGATCTGGGGAAGGGTACCAAAAGATTTCTGCAGCGTTGAAGGTCATTGAACCACCAAAACTCTTCCTAGAGCTGGCCGCCCGGCCAAACTGAGCAATCGGGGGAGAAGGGCCTTGGTCAGGAAGGTGACCAAGAACCCGATGGTCACTCTGACAGAGCTCCAGAGTTCCTCTGTGGAGATGGGAAAACCAACTCTGCAGCACTCCACCAATCAGGCCTTTATGGTAGAGTGGACAGACGGAAGCCACTCCTCAGTAAAAGGCACATGACAGCCCGCTTGGAGTCTGCCAAAAGGCACCTAAAGGACTCTCAGACCATGAGAAACAAGATTATCTGGTCTGATGAAACCAAGATTGAACTCTTTGACCTGAATGCCAAGCGTCACATCTGGAGGAAACCTGGCACCATCCCGACGGTGAAGCATGGTGGTGGCAGCATCATGCTGTGGGGATGGTTTTCAGTGGCAGGGACTGGGAGACTAGTCAGGATCGAGGAAAAGATTAACAGAGCAAAGTACAGAGAGATCCTTGATGAAAACCTGCTCCAGAGTGCTCAGGACCTCAGACTGGGAAGAAGGTTCACCTTCCAACAGGACAACGACCCTAAGCACACAGCCAAGACAACGCACGAGTGGCTTAGGGACAAGTCTCTGAATGTCCTTGAGTGGACCAGCCAGAGCCCGGACTTGAACCCGATCGAACAGACCTGAAAATAGCTGTGCAGCGACGCTCCCCATCCAACCTGACAGAGCTTGAGAGAATCTGCAGAGAAGAATGGGAGAAACTTCCCAAATACAGGTGTGCCAAGCGTCATACCCAAGAAGACTCGAGGCTGTAATCGCTGCCAAAGGTGCTTCAACAAAGTACTGAGTAATGGGTCTGAATACTTATGTAAATGTGATATTTCAGTGTTTTATTTTTTGTACATTTGCAAAAATGTCTAAAAACCAGTTTTTGCTTTGTCATTATGGGGTATTGTGTGTAGATTGATGAGGGGGAAAAACTACGTAATCCATTTTAGAATAAGGCTGTAACGTAATAAAATGTGGAAAAAGTCAAGGGGTCTGAATACTTTCCGAATTAAGTAGATTGTAAGGATGGTAAATTAATACTTAACAAAAAGTGGTTGTGTTCCATGTTTTGTGTCTTTGCCCATAACTTTGCACCTTTTGATGTAAATGTTTGAGGACAGGGTTTTGTTCTTTCTGGACCATTAGAATGACAATCACAGAGAAAGAGACAGGGCAACAACTCTTACAATTCCAACTATTGAATCCTGCAAGATACTGTTCTTTAATTATACAACTACCTTTTTTGCCAAAGCGGAGATGCTGAAAAAAATGTTTTGCCCCGGGCTGCATAAGTCTATATCAGTCCACTAATACTAGTAAAGGCCCAGTGCACTACTTTTGTGAATAATATTTTGTTCTTCCAAAAATTATATATATTTTCTATTAATATTTATTAATTTATTTTCATTTTCAGTGGGTGCTGCAGCACCCTCAGCACCCCTACTTCCCGCGGCTATGCAACTAGTGGCTCTGGATAATATGCCATGTCATTACACAGGCAGACTGCCACAGTGAAGGAGGTTTACATGGTGCATCAAGTATACTATTATGAGTGTAGCTTACTGCTCTGGAGAGATCGCAGGTAATTGGTCAGAAGGCTCTGGAGGTCCTTGGACCATTCTGTCTCTGTAGCACCGGGAGAGAGATGGATAGCGGTAGTGAGTGCTAGAAAGAGAGAGAGAGCCCTCACCCCTGACCTCCCACTGGCCCAGGGCCTCCTGCCTAATATCAAAACAATAATATCATGACTTACTGACAGAGTACTCCATGATCTTGCTGGTAGCAAGCCTAAACCTGAATGCAGACAAATGTCGTGCCAGATGCCAGATGACAAACCTGCAGAGATTAACAAGAAAATGGTACCTGTATTTAGGATTCATGTATCAGTATGCCTATTTCACATTCATGTCTGTAAATGACAATAGAGCTGGTTAAAAGTATACATGCCATTTTGTGATAACGGCTATGACAAATTTATGGCATACATGTGAATTTATAGCTAGCTAAGATATTATTTATATTATGGCACCACGTCTCTTCTCACTAACAATTGCTAAGGCGAACAGTAAATTCCACTATTGTGGCTAATCCGTATTGTGGCTAGCTTCACATCGGTGACTTATTCCATCATGGCAACATGCTCCTCCTTACTTGACTGTAGTTAGCTAGCTGCTAGCTTATTAATTAAGTATCCACGCTATTGCTTAATAATAGTTAACGTGAACTAGCCAACATGCATTCCTTCTGACATGCCACGATCCTGCTTGCTTTACATCTGACAGATATTTAGCTACCTAGATAAAAAAAGGTTTATGATAATTGCAGTGTAGTTCATTATCTAGCTAGCTAAGTGTAAAACTGATTCTGGCTGTAAAAAGCAGCTAGCTAGCCAACTCGACTTTACCAGTTGTGGCCAAACAAGCTAGCTTGATACTCTGTAATGTTAGCATACCATGCTTTTCTGGACAACTAGACATTCCTCTTGCCCATCCCGGTCAACGCCTTCTTGCGACTCCTTCTTGGCCTTCTTCTAGGTTCAAAACTATATGGCTGTAGTCCGGTGCCTTATTGTCAAAAGCAACCCACTCGTAACACAGCCACCTGGTGCAGGCAGGCAAATGGCTCAGTGTTCACCTGTTTCTACGTCAAGCAAGGACAATGATTCTATTTGTTATTTTTGTGTTTTTGTGGTGCACGTGCGACACAGCAGCATATAATAGATTTTTATCTCCAATTTCCACCCCAAAAGTGACATCATATTGAACATAGCTATGTGCTACACATTATTGTTTGGGGGGTGCTATTGTGAAACATGGTCTTTAAACTTTGAACACGTTCAGTGATAATGAATACAGCCCAGGCAAATTCAGTCGATCAACGTGTGATGGCATTGATCAACCAATGGTGTGTTAGATACCACCCACATATGTTTGCTTGATACCCCCTCATTATCATATTGGAGGAAGAAATACAGAAATAAATAAATAAAGCAATAATTTAAATGAATTAAATGAAAGAAAGTGGGATTAATTATTTAAATAATTATTTATCTATTTATGTGGGCAATCATTCATCCATGTATTTCTTTATTTGTGTGTATTTATGTATTTATCTATATTTGTGTGCCTTTATTTATTTATTCATGTATTTATCTATTCATGTGTGCATGTATTTATTTATTAATTTAATTCTAATTATGGCAGCTTTGGTCCTCCATACTTTTTAGGGAACCTGCTTATATTCGATTTGTGGACACCGTAGACCTTAATGGCTTGCGTTGAGCAATGGCCCTGGTTCCCACGGACACTAGTATTTTTTCTGAGTCTGTGTGATGTAGGATGTGAAATCTGAAACCACTTCAAGCTGGGCTGTCCCTCCTACCAACTTCTGGTTGAACCCTACATCACAGCCACCGACAATAAAACACATGCCTGCAATCGTTACATTGTAGCCAGCAGGAGAGAGTGGTTTCATCATGGTAGCACATTCAGAGATCGATTTATAGCCATTAATAAATAAAACAATCATAGATATTAAACAAAAAACACTTTCGGTTTGTCATAGACGGACAATATTATTATGAGATGAAAGGCGAGTTCCTAACCAGTTCAGGAAGCCAAGCAAGAGCACTGTGAGACATTCACAGCGATGGGGGCAGACGTTTTGATCAATGGAGACCTTCACAAAATATGCAAGTGTTCTCTACACTAAACATACACATATTTATTTCACAGTTATAAGGAAAGTGAAATCTTATAGTTAGTCGGTTTATAATTTGATTATGCTATATTTAGAAAGCATATAAGTCATTTCAAGCCTCATTCATACAGTTTTGTAGAATAGGAAATACATCATATAAAATATTTCATATTTTCATATTTTTATTATATTTGTACTGTGTACTTGAGCTTGTGACCTCAAACGTGACTACACCTCAACAATGTATTTTAAAAAATACCAGAAAGGTGAGAATTTAATATTTCTTTGAGAATGCAGCATTACTAGTTATTGTTTATGGCCCTCTTATGATAAATACTTTTGGGGATTGTGTAAATTACATTTTTGATGACATTTAGTTACATTTAACTGGTTTTAAAGTTCAAATAAGGAGTCAGAGAGTAAAATGGTTGTTGAATGTGACAGCTGGGGCTAGACAACGTTATTCAATTTCTGCCAAAAGTAACTTTATTTCACCCCTGCAGTGACCACAATAGTCACAAGAGTATAATTCATTAAAATTTGCCTCACAGCCAGTATATCTCAGACAAAAACTTGGTTGTAGCCTACTGTATTGGTGATGCTGCTGATGAACGGTGACACAATGTCATCAATAGTGCCCCCTGTTGGTCATGTAGATGGCACACTGATACAATCAGTGATACATAAATCAACATAAATGCCATATAGGGCGCCTGTTAGAATTTTTGCATCAAAGGAAATTACATTCCGTTCTGGCATGATGACATTTGAAAGATTATCAGAAGACATATCTAACGCCGTGAAATACAGTGGACAGACAGTCTGTCTTCATTGGCCGAGGGGGACAATATTGCTCCGCCTTCAGAAGAAACGCACCAGCCATTCTCATTACCCATGCAGCCATCCACTATTGGACGGCGGCTCGCTTACTTTGAAGGTCTCCTTGTGATCTCATACACTCGAGGTACGGTCCAGATGATGTGTAACTGCTGAAGAGACGGAGAGAGAGAGCGAGATAAACATTGGAGTGGTGAGATTCCGATTTGATTCGTATCGCGTTTTGGAAATATCTACACCTTTTCTCATTTTGGCTATACTTATTCTATAACTGAATTGTATGAATGTATTTCGCTCACATTTCGATTGATGTGACTTTTGTGAATTAGAATCCCTGGAAGAACAATTCTGGAATCGGTACCATGAGTGAAGAAGAGCCGACCGTCAACTTCTGTATGATGAAACTGGATGGCGAATAGGCTACAGACTTTCTCTCCCGGATTATAAACTAGGCTATACACTGCGCAGGGATAATTATACAATTTCTTTTCTCGGGACTGTAACAAAGCACTGCCCCTCTCAAACATATTTTCGTTTCCATCTCCAATGAAAGATTCCCCTACTGGAGCTATTACGCACGAGATACGCTGCCAGACCTCGGAGCCCTGTGACTGTAGTGATAACCGCAGCTCCCCAACGGGCGCGTTAGTTTGTTCACCGACTCCTTTGGATCCTATTCGCCAGGCAAAGCGGCTCCCTATCCGGATACTCAAGATGTTGACGGCGCACACAAGCCACTTGCTCCACCACCCGGACTACCTGCAGCCCTTACAATCTGCACCAGTGAACATTGAGGTATTGTGATTATGTTTCTATTGTCCTGGTAAATTGTCACATCGATGTGTGTTGTTGTTTGGCATATAGCCAATTCAATCCACCTTTTATTCTCTCAACACTGTGGTGCGTTTTTGTGCAAAGCAAGTACCTCGGCTTTTAGCCAACAATGCGCAATAGAAGTCCGTGGTAGGCCTATTTATTTTCTTGATGCGCACAGTCAGGGAATTTTGAAAAGTAATTCCCTGACTGTCTTTACTCATAGACTACATCCTCTGGGCTGCAGATAGTCCGAGTTACCGTTCCCACCATTTTGCTTAAACTTTGTAGGCAATACATCAATTCCATAAAACTAGCCCTAGCCTACAGCACGAAATCGTTAGGCCTACTGCCAATATTTCGTAACAATGACTGTTAACAACAGTATTTATTAGTAGGCTATTTTATGAACGTTAAGATTGTAATTCCTAGGGGGCCCAGTGCCTGTGTTACTGGCCAAATAATTATTAACTGACAATAGACATAGGCCTACAGTTCTGTCTGTCTGTCTGTCTTTCTGTACCTGTAAAAGTTGAGTGTGTGTATACGTTTTCCTTTCCACAGAACCTTTACATTCAACGTTGTGAAAAGTGGTTAAACTTAACTTAAAGTATTGTTATTTTTTCTCTAGCTGGATGCCAAGAAGAGTCCCCTGGCCCTGCTGGCTCAGACCTGCTCCCAGATCGGCAAGCCTGACCCTCCTCCCTCCTCCAAGCTAGGCTCCATCTCCTCTAACGGCCATGGTGATAAGGACCATAATGGACGCGCCTCTTCCTCCTCCTCCAATCACAAACTGGGAGACCACCGGCCCATAAAGGACGACAAGTCCAGCTTCAAGCCATATAACAAAGTAGGGGGAGACAGTCGGAGGGATGGGGTTAGTAGCTCTAATAACAGCTCTGATAAGGCCGGGTTCAGGGTACCGAGTAATGGGAATGGAGGTGCTAACAGTAACTCATCAGGTTCTTGTCCGTCCTTTCCACCACACGCCATATCTCCCAACTCCACGGTGGGTAGTTGTACGCCCCCTCAGCACACACAGCAGCCATCGTCCCAGACACACAGACAGAGCCAGTCGCCACATGGACAACGGGGTTCCCACTCTCAGACTCTGAATGGAGAACACAAACAGGAACAGGTCAGTCCACACAGGAACAGTAACAGTAGCAGTGGCGGCCATCTTAAAAAGGAGTCGGATGTGAATAAGGTTAATTTGGACAGTCCCCAGCTGGCTAACTCCAGCCACGCCAGAGCCAGCACCAACTCCAGCACAGGCAGCTCTGAGGGAAGCCCCAGCCACGAGGGGCCCAAGGTGGACTCCCAACCACCACAGCCTGTCCTGGGTCCTGGACACATCGCGCCCATCTCCCCATACAAGACTGGCCACTCTGTCTTCCCCCTGTCATCTTCTGGAATGGGCTACCATGGCTCTGTAGTGGGCGCCTATGCTGGATACCCCTCCCAGTTTGTCCCAGGGTTGGACCCTAACAAGTCTGGTCTGGGAGGTGGGGGTGTGGGGGTGAAGCACCACAGCACCACTGGTGCCTCTCCCCCGTCCTTCATGCAGGGCTTTTGCAGGGACCCTTACTGCCTCAGCTACCCCAATGCGCCCCACCTGGGGAGCAGCCACCCCTGCGTCCACGACCCCTCCTCCGCCCTCAAAACAGGCTACCCAGGCTTGGTCTATACCTCCCACCCCCTCCACTCCCTCCACCCCAGCACTATGTCTTCCAGCATCACCCCCACCCTGTCTCACCCCCTCTACACCTACGGCTTCATGCTCTCCAATGACCCCATGCCTCATGCCTGTAACTGGGTGTCGGCTGGGGGGCCTTGTGATAAACGCTTCTCCACCTCAGATGAGCTGCTGGCCCACCTACGCACACACACCTCCTTACCTGGAGGGATGGACAGTAAGCTCCTCTCTGCATACCCCTCTGTCTCCTCCTCCTCTGCTGCCTCCTGCCACCTCCACCTCCCCCATCAGAGCCAGACCTCCCTGCAGAACTCCTTCTCCCTCAGGGCTCCTCATACCCTGGGTCTGGCCAGGTACCACCCCTATGGTAAAGTCCACCTGCCCCCTGGACCTACCTCCATCCCCCTGCACTCCCTCCAGGCTGGTTCTCCTTACTACCCCCACTACGCCCTTTATAGCCAGAGACTGGGCTCAGCATCTGCCTTGGGCTACCAGTGATCCTCCATCTCCATCCATCCACAAAGTCTATAACAGTGTTTCTCCTAGCATTACTAAGTCAAGGCGGCTCCCCCACTTCTTCCCGCCTAGCTCTGCTGCCCCCTGCCTAAAACTGCTGGGAACGCTGTGGATCCAATTAGTTTTAATAGGAAGGTTATGGTAGCCCTGGATGAAGGTCTTTCAGGGGCCTCTGCGGGCAGGACATCATCCCACCTATATGGGGGAATCATTGCAATTCCATACCAAACGAGGATCCTATGGAAGAGTCAGAGAAGGGGCTGGATGCTTGCATGTCTGCACACTGCTTGGATACTGCTCTCATGAACAAGTGGATTGGACTAGACTAGTGGACATGGTACCATGCTAGGTTGTAACAGCACCACAGACTGGGCTGGTTGATAGCTGGCTGATAGCTGTTGGTAGGATGCTGTATAACACCTCATGGATCTCCTGAAGTTAAGCTGGGAATAGTGATTGCAGTGGCGAGGGGACAGTGATAGCAACCTTCCGCACTGTGGGGAAGACTGGGGGGAGACAGGGAAACCTGGATGCATGCTAGCTTGACCCTGAGTGTGTGTGCGTTTAGCTCGGGTATGGTTTTGAGATTTGTTTCTGTTTCATACATTTGCTTCTTCTCTGACTGAAAATATACATTTTATTAATTTTTTTACTGAGCGCTTTGGCTTTCAGGTGTACTATCCAATCTTTTTTTCTTTTCTTTTTTTCTTACTGTTGTTATTATATTGCAGTAATACAGTTCATTTTATCCAGGGTTGGGATCAATTCCATTTAAATTCCAGTCAATTCAGAAAGTGAACCAAATTCTAATTGCAATTCCAAATTTTCCTAATTGAAAAGCATTGAAGAGATTTGGAATTGGAATTTCAGTGCACTCCCTGAATTGACTGAAATGTAAATGGAATTGACCCCAACCCTGATTTTATCTATTATGAACAAGATTTGTTTCAACATGGTAAAATACATTTGCAATCTTCACAAGAAAGTATATTTTCTCCTTACAAAAAAAACAATATTTAATTTTTTCCTATCCTTCTCTGAATGAATGGCTTCTTAATTGTTGTTTGTATAGCAGATTAATAGTGAAATGAGATGTGATATTTTTTTGTTAAGTCTTTTGGTGAATGACCTGGGTAAGGGTGGGATACAAACCCAAATACAGGAGAAACATGTTCTGTGATAATGGCAGAGCTATCCAGTTTAAAGGGGAGGTCATATTTTGTTGAATAAATGATAATGAATATATTTCAATTCTGTTGTCTTCATTTGTTAATCCAATTGGTTCTTTGACAGCTCATTCACCTCAATCCTTTTGATTTGGTTCATTAGGCCATTATGACTAGCTATGTAATAATGAGTCACTTAGTCTGGAGAGAACATTCAAAGACAGTGTGACTAAGAGACAAAGAATACTAGAGAATACTTATTATTCGTTGCTCTGGATAAGAATGACTGCTAAATGACTACATTTTGAATCTCAGAATGATTTGTGAATATACATATATTCAGCACAGTATTACAGTACTGTATTCAGCAAGGGCGCAACTTTCACTGAGGACGAGGGGACATGACCCCCCCACATTCAGAAATTGCATATTTGTCCCCCCCAGCTTTATCATTGCACTGTGATACAAAACGCAGCCCCGGTGTGCTTTAGGACCATGCAGATGCCTCAGAGTGGTCGGGTAGGCTGTTTTCCCGTTTCTGCAGGTGGAATTTAGGACAGCATGGACACAACAGAGTGTGCGGACAGAATGTGTGAAGGAAAAGCTTCTGAAAGGCTGGCGTATAGGACCAGCACGGGAGAGATGAAAAGAGGCAGCTGCTGTCTGTGTTGCTCTTTTTCTCTGAGTTGTAAAAGCAAGCAGAGCAGAAACTGGCTACTCTTCAGTTGACTGATCTAGCTGGAAAGGTAACTGCTGTTTGGCAGAATTGTATTTATTTATTCCCAGTGCTGAGCTAGTAGTGTAACTGACATGTTACGTTAGCTAATGTTTCATCCCTTCTCGGCTGAAGTGAATGAACTAGCTACTAGTAGCTAATTAGCTAGCTAGTAGCTACCACAGCCAGTTCAGCTCTAGCTAGACTCTAGCTATATGTCAGGTAGCAATATCTAACTGCTGCTTTGTGTATAGAAATGATTTGTAGCCTTTGTTTTGTCCCTATTCAACAGAAGTACATTTTATGATGTACCATTGTACCATTAGCTAGAGCTAGCCAAAGGTTGATCACTAACTTTAGCTATTATTTTTGCCTCAACCACACTAGACCTGAATCAAACAATGAAACCAGCTGCCAAACGATTGAAGACCGATATTCAGATGTTTTTTCAGCGCAATGTGAGTTTTTATTAGTCAGTATAGCAATGTAACATTATTGTTCTGTCAGTTTCCCTAGCTAATTCCCTACTTTTCACACTGACATGGTATAAACAGCTCTACAGGCTTCACTGTCATAGTGCACAGTCACTACGCAACACTATGCTCATCATGTCTTAGCAGGATCAGATGGTGACAGGTGTCCCTGCAGGGTCAGACAGCCAGGGAAGACAAGTCTACGGAGCTCAGGTGAATTTTGCAGTATATTTTAGCATTCAGTGAATGGATACAAAGTTCCATCTTGAGGTGATGGGTAGGCTACAGTCTGGGATCTGGGATTAATGGTCATTTCAATTATTGACCCATTGATTCTATCCATGGATAATATAATGTATAAATGTACACCAATGTAATTCTTTGTCATGTCTCATCTGAGCAGGATCAGATGGTGACAGGGGTCTCATCAGGGTCAGACAGCCAGGGAAGCCAGTCTGTGACAGCGCTGAGGTGAACTTTTGCCGATACAACAATTTATTATCTCTGTTCAGCAAACACTGGACAAGCAAGAAGCTTCAAATATTGAAACTATTTTAAGGCAGTCTGACAATCCTCTAAAGTTGATTTCCAAACTGTATTAAGGGTTGATATAGGCTTTTCCCGATGACACAAAACACAAATGTGAGGAAGACCTGGGAGACGCTATTGATGATGATGAATGGATAGAGATATGTTAAAATGCCCAGTCATGTTCATATAAACTTAGACATAAATTACTGCAGTTTAAAACCATCCATAGAACATACTATAGCCAGTGAAAATTAATATCATGCACTCAGAAATGCTATTCTTCTGCTGGAGGTGTAAAACACAAAAGGGGACATACTTGCATATGTTATGGTCTTGAGAAGGCTGGCTGAATTCTGGCAAAAAGTATGTTCTTTTATCTCAGCATGTCTACAGATTATCCCATCTCCCTGTTTTTGTTTGCTTGGAAATGTTGATACAATGGATGGAAGACATGTCAAGTTATGTATCACTGGATTTGATTTATTACAAGATTAAGGGTATACTGTGCAACTTTCATAAGGTCTGGATGCCTTATATGGAATACTGTACAACAAAAGGAGTCTGTATTGAAAACACGCCCACGTCAGGGAAGATTTAGGCAATCCCTAGCTGCTGGGCTGCTCAGTCCTGGCCCTGGGGGTCTGCCATACTGTTGGTTATCACTCTGGCCTTGGCCTAACACACCTGAAAACAATAATGAATGTTTCACTAAGATCCTAAAGCTGAGTGGGGTGTGTTGGATTGGGGCGCTGAAGGGCCGTGGACCCCTAGGGGCAGGACGGGGTGACCCAGCTGCAAGTAAAAAGAGCTCTACAGTACTATTAGGCCTATGATATGAATTACACTGTTCAGTCTTATCAATCACTAAAAACATACTTAATAATGATCTCTTACCTAGCTTGATGACAGTGGGCATTTTTGCTTACTTTTTGTTGTTGTAAATAGAGATGGCTAGAAGGGTCATGGGTCATATTAGATTGTGTAGAAATGCAGGAAATGTGCTTTAGATGCCCCCAAAAATGGGAGGACCCCCAGACCCCCCGCCAAGTTATGTCCCCCCCCACTTCTAAAACCAAAGTTGTTCCCATGGTATTCAGCAGTTTTTGTTGACATCTCAGAAGGTGAACTCAATGACATGTCCATGGTACTGTGTGTTTCTCTATGTCCTAGTTTTACTGTAAATACAGTGCATTCGGAAAGTATTCAGACCCTTTCCCTTTTTCCACATTTTGTTACGTTACAGCCTTATTCTAAAATGTATTAAATATTTTATTTTACTCATCAATCTACACACAATACCCCATAATGACAAAGCGAAAACAGGTTTTTAGACATTGTTGCAAACTTATTAAAAATAGAAAACAGAAATACCTTATTTACATAAGTATTCAGACCCTTTGCTATGAGACTCGAAATTAAGCTCAGGTGCATCCTGTTTCCATTGATCATCCTTGAGATGTTTCTACAACTTGTTTGTAGTCCACCTGGGGTAAATTCAATTGATTGGACATGATTTGGAAAGGCACACACCTGTCTATATAAGGTCCCACAGTTGACAGTGCATGTCAGAGCAAAAACCAAGCCATGAGGTTGAAGGAATTGTCCGTAGAGCTCAGAGACAGGATTGTGTCGAGGCACAGATCTGGGGAGGGTACCAAAAAAACCACCAAGACTCTTCCTAGAGCTGGCCACCTGGCCAAACTGAGCAATCGGGGGAGAAGGGCCTTGGTCAGGGAGGTGCCCGATGGTCACTCTGACAGAGCTCCAGAGTTCCTCTGTGGAGATGGGAGAACCTTCCAGAAGGACAACCATCTCTGCAGCACTCCACCAATCAGGCCTTTAGAGTGGCCAGACGGAAGCCACTCCTCAGTAAAAGGCACATGACAGCCCGCTTGGAGTTTGCCAAAAGGCACCTAAAGGACTCTCAGACCATGAGAAACAAGATTCTCTGGTCTGATGAAACCAAGATTGAACTCTTTGGCCTGAATGCCAAGCGTCACGTCTGGAGGAAACCTGGCACCATCCCTACGGTGAAGCATGGTGGTGGCAGCATCATGCTGTGGGGATGATTTTCAGTGGCAGGGACTGGGAGACTAGTCAGGATCGAGGGAAAGATGAACAGAGCAATGTACAGAGCAATCCTTGATGAAAACCTGCTCCAGACCTCATACTGGGGCGAAGGTTCACCTTCCAACAGGACAAAGACCCTAAGCACACAGCCAAGACAACACAGGAGTGGCTTAGGGACACGTCTCTGAATGTCCTTGAGTGACCCAGCCAGAGCCCGGACTTGAACCCGATCAAACATCTCTGGAGAGACCTGAAAATAGCTGTGCAGTGATGCTCCCCATCCAACCTGACAGAGCTTGAATGGGAGAAACTCCCCAAATACAGGTGTGCCAATCTTGTAGCATCATACCGAAGAAGACTCAAGGCTGTAATCGTTACCAAAGGTGCTTCAATAAAGTACTGAGTAAAGGGTCTGAATACTTATGTAAATGTGATATTTCAGTGTTTTCTTTTTTATAAATGTTCAAAATGTTCTAAAAAACTATTTTTGCTTTGTCATTATGGGGTATTGTGTGTAGATTGATGAAAAAACTAAACAATTTAATCAATTTTAGAATAAGGCTGTAACGTAACAAAATGTGGAAAAAGTAAAGGGGTCTGAATACTTTCCGAATGCACTGTATCTCTCTGGAGACTAGGGTTGTAAAGGGAGGGTACATTACTGGAAACGTTCAAATTTTACTAGTAAACTACCAGACTTTGGGTAACTTTCAAGTTTTATAAATGTATTTTATCAGATGATATTTAGAGGCTTTTTGTTGTCTGTAATTATCCCTGGCCCTCTGTGTGGCATTATCACGTCAAATATATAAAATATTCAAATACGATGATTTTAAAATAAAAAATAGAATGACAAATCTGTAAAACATTATCCTAAATATTAACCATGAACTTAGTCAATAGCGTTGGTATTTAATATGAGGGTTTCAACATGGAATATCCTTTATATTTGTTTGACACACTTTTATATATTTTACTATGTGAATATGTCGCTGTTGTTAGTGTTTTGGCGCCAAACTGGTGGTAGTTGTGAAAAAAGTAAATAGTTGGAAGAGTTGCAGAGTTAATTGAATATAATGTTGTTGATTAGATGCTTTTTTCATTAATTAGGCTGTTTTCTCTTGAACCATATGGTCTATCCACTAGAAACCCATGGACAATGTAGACACAGATATAAAAAATTAATACTATATATGAATACATTTTTATTACCTTTTAATTACAAAAATTACAGAAGATTCCGGTAACTTTGCTAAATTATTGGTAGCTTTGTGACCCTACTGATGACTAACCCAGGAAGTGATGTATTTATTTCCTGACTCCCATGGTCCTTTGCCAGGCTGTGGTATTCCTGTGTTGTGTTCTATTCATCACAGCAGACATGGCCAACTTCTTCTTTCATCACTTTGACAGACAGTAAATATGGAACCTTGTCTAAATGTGAAATACCAAAATGCCACCAACCCTCTGTAATGTTTGAGAGCAAATGTATAGTGCATAACTCTGTGTACACTCTTAGAATTTGTTTTGCTATCTAGAACCTAAAATAGTTATTCAGCTGTCCACATGAGAGAACACTTTCAAGAACCCTTTTTGGATCCAGGTAGAACCAGTGGTGGAAAAAGTACTCAATTGTTATACTTGAGTAAAAGAAAAGATAACTTAATAGAACATGACTGAAGTAAAAGTGAAAGTCACCCAGTAAAATACTACTTAAGTAAAAGTCTAAAAGTATTTGGTTTTAATTATACTTAAGTATCAAAAGTAAATGTAATTGATAAAATATACTTAAGTATCAAAAATAAAAGTATAAATCATTGCAAATTCCTTAATATTAAGCAAACCAGACAGCACAATTTTCTTATTTACGGATAGCCAGGGGCCGACTCCAACACTCAGACATAATTTATAAATGAAGCATTTGTGTTTATTGAGTCCGTCAGATCAGAGACAGTAGGGATGACTAGGGATGTTCTCTTGATAAGTGCGTGAATTTGACTATTTTCCTGTCCTGCTAAGCATTAAAAATGTATCGAGTACTTTTGGGTGTCATGGAAAATGTATTGTGTAAAAAATACATAATTTTCATTAGGAATGTACTAAAGTAAAAGTTGTGAAAAATAAATATAGTAAAGTACAGTTACTGAAAAAAACTACTTAAGTAGTACTTTCAAGTATTTTTACTTAAGTACTTTACACCACTGGGTAGAACCCTTTTGCTTCCAGGTAGAACCCTTTTGGGTTCCATGTAAAACCCTGTCCACAGAGGTTTCTACTTGGAACCAAAAAGGGTTCTCCTATGGGGACAGTCAAAGAACCCTTTTGGAACCCTTTTTTCTAAGAGTGTATGAATATGAATGACCTACTCTGGTAGGGCAGAGGAAGACAGACAAGCCTTTGTCAGTGTGCATTGTGTGCCAGGTGCTATTGTTCTACAGACTGTCCCAACCAGGTGATGGAGGGTTTGGGTGTGCTTTACCTTCAGCTAGTGTTCCACAGACAGACAGACAGACAGACAGACAGACAGACAGACAGGCATACAGACAGACTCATTGTGATGTTAATGAAAGGGTCCATTTTTGCAGCGTATGAGCTCTATCTCCACCTGCTGAGTTTGAGTCCAAGCCTCCTCTACGTCTGTGTAATGTCCAGATAGGCATCAGAGCTAAACCATGACTGTCTGGTCATGTTCAGGATAAGACCCTGTCCATCTCTCAGGTTACAGCAACTCAGTGTGTGACTGGCATCGGTAATATGCTGTTTCCTGGTTACGTGACACAGTTGGGGCCCTGTCGGAGTATAGATGACCCACGGTGCTCAGTCACAGTCCTGTCAGGCAGACTTACCGGGTCACAACACCCTGTTGCTGTGGAAACCCTAGAACCCGCTCCCGTTTCCAGTGTCTTCCAATTGGCTCATTCAATCCCTCTGACACACCCCTGCAAACCCTCCCCACCCACGTACTGTAATGTGTTCTGAGTCGCCCGGTAAACAAAGGGTTAAATTAATAAAATATGTTCTGGGTTCGTTGGGAGGGCAGCAAGAGGAGATACTCATGGTTGGGTTGCAAAGCAGGTTTCAGGTGTCTGATGTAGCCTCTGGTGTTTGGCCTAGACAACCCCGAGAGACACGGTTAGGTAGCAGAGCCTGGGGTTTAAATAGGAGAGATCAGGTTGTTAAGACACCCAGACCGCAGCCTGACTGACTGACTGACAGGGACTTGAGGCAACGTGATGTCTGATTGTTCTCTAAAGTGGTTGTTGTTATAGGTCTGAGAGATGTGTGTGTGCGTGCGTGAGGGGATTCCATGTCCCTGATTATGAAAAGTGTTTGCTTTTCTGTCTGCTTCATTAGTGAACAGTTTTACAGATTTTCGGCTCATTTTTGCTGCCAGCAAAGTCCACCTTTAGTCTCCCAGTCAAATCTCTTTGTTTGATAGTAAAAAGCAGTGAGCTCTGTGAATGTCTCTGTCACCACCTAAAATCTCTGAGTGAAACCCATCTGTTGTTCCCAATGGGAAATCCCAACAGAACCTGAGAGACAGACACAGGGAAACAATACCAGCTAGACCTCAATAAAAGTAAGGACAGATAATTGAATTAAGAGCCTCTATCTTGTCTCGGGGGAGAAATGAATAGCCGTGCCATTTTCCATTTAGTTGTTACTCATCCATTACTAATCCATTACTCATTTATCCAATTCATCCATCATTCCTTTCTTCCCCTTCCTCCCCTCATCCATCACTCTGTCCATCCATATCGTGGCTGGCTAATGTTTATGGCAGATATCAGCACTCACAAGCCGTCTTTTACACTGCTGCTGCTGGAGAGCATGTGTTACGTGTAATTCAGTCCCCCCAAGAAACACAAAGTTAAAACAGGACCTAATAGTATGGGTAGAAAAATGTTTTGGATATATACACGCATAAACACACATCGCTGTGAGAGGTGAGACCTGGGCGGACAGCTGACTGCCCTGGTGATTAACGATGACAGAGTGTAGAGCAGCTTCTCCATTACACAGCAAGTCTCCACCTCTCCATCCATCTCTCTATCTCTCTACCAACTAGACCTGAAAGGAAGAGAGAGAGAGAGAGAGAGAGAGAGAGAGAGAGAGAGAGAGAGAGAGAGAGAGAGAGAGAGAGAGAGAGAGAGAGAGATGGAGTACAGGAAGGAGAGGTAACAGCCCCTCAGTTTCCAGAGATACAGTATAGGAACTATTTTCTCACCATGTGAGAGCTGGGAGCCGTGTCAGGGCACTGACCACACACCACAGACATCTGTCATGATGCCTCTTCTGTCTTCTCTCCTGGAAGCTCTAAAGGAGATCACGAACACACTCCTCCTTTTCCCTCTTTCTTTCACTCTCTTCCTCCTCTCTCCAACTCTATCACTTCATCACTCATCTCTATGAGAGGCCTTTTCAACTGGTCCAGGAATAAAGAGCACACAGATGTCAGACATGTTGGATTAATGTTCCAAAACCATCACACAGCCCATTACTTACATTCACCAACAGACAGAGCAGACCAGAGCCGATGGGAAACATGTTGAAAATACACGTTCCTTGGTCAACGCCCTGAGCCCTGGCAACCCAACCTGTCTGTGTGTGTGTGCGTGTACGCACACATGTCCGCATGTGTGTTTATGTCTGTGTATGTGGCCCACGGGGGGGCCACTATGAAAAATGTATGCACTCACTAACTGTAAGTCGCTCTGGATAAGAGCGTCTGCTAAATGAATAAAATGTCAAATGTAAAAATGTATGTGTGTTTGTGTGACTACATGCCATGAAACCTCAGAGAACCACAGAGGACAGGTCCATCCATCATTCAGCTCTGTGGTAAATTACCCAAATCCAACAGCAAATTAACCTGCTCTACAATTTATGTTTTGAAACAGGACGCTGCTCCCTCGACCTTCCCTTTCCATTGACTGTCTCCGTCTCTCTCTGGGTTTTTCTCCTTCCCTCCAGCTTGACATGTGAGAGTGCGGCCACAATGAGTTCAGCAGTGCACGAGAGGGCATTGGTTGGCAATTATGGTTTCCCTGTTAATGCTTATGGCTGCAGCTGGTTCTGATCTGGCTGTGTCACACACACACACACACACACACACACACACACACACACACACACACACACACACACACACACACACACACACACACACACACACACACACACACTCTCTCAGGGATCCAGGCTGGGCTGTCAATTCTCATGCATCACCACTGGGCAGCTGGTGGGAAAACGTGCCTTGGCAGTGCAGTGAGTGGAGCAGGCCTGGAGACCTGGAGGGTTAGTGGAGGCTAACGGGGGCTTGTGGGTTAGCCGCACGCCCGGCCGGGGTGACACCATCCTCTCCCAGCCTTCCTCCTCAGCAGGCTCTCAGGCACATTCTCTCATTCCTGGAGGTTGATTCAGACTCTTTATGGAGCTAACCAGGGCTAATTACCCACTGTGACCCTGAGCAGGCGCCACACCACAGATATATAGGAAGGTCACGGATGAGCTAATATGCTCTGTCTCTCTCGCTCTCTCTCTCTTTTTACTGTACCAATATGACTTAATTGTTTGTTTGTTAAATAATCAGGCATGCTTCAATGACCACAGAAACAAGTTCTTCAGATACACCTATCAGTCAAAGATACACATTAAAGTGTAAGAGAGAGCGAAAGAGAGAGAGAGACAGAGAAAGAAGAGAGAGCAAAACAGAGAGCGATAGAGAGAGAGAAAGAGAAACAGAGAGAAGAAAAGAGAGGCGTGTATGGAATAAGCAGACGTGATTACCCAAATACAGTCATTAAAGGGGAGATGTGTTTTCAGTCTGTCATTATGATTAATGACTGAGAGCGAAGCCACTCAGACTAAACAACAGAGTTAACCACACACACTGATTTATGGACCAGCCTGTGTGTGTTTGTGTGTGTTTGCATATGTGTGTGCATGCGTACGTGTGTGCGCGTGGGGGTGTGTGCATGTGTGTGTGTTCATTTGCTATTCCAGTGTGATTCATTATGTGTAGTGGACAGTGAGTGAGTTATGATGATAATTACCATTGTGCCACAGCAGAACTTTACACCCCTCATACCTCTTAACAACTGTGATTTCCTCTGTTTCAGACTGCCTCCGCCTCTTACCCCTCACTGCCCTCTCAGCCAGTTCAAATACTACTGCTATTTGTACATAACAATTAGGCTGTTGTGTGAGCTTACACTTGGTATATCTTGGAAAATAAGAATGTTTTCCTTCCAATGCTAAACTAAATGTATTGCATTTTTAAAAGGTTGTATGGTATGCTACTCAGAGATCACCTGGTAGACTAGTAACACAGTAAAAAGACAAGGCCATTAAAAAATATATACTTTTATGAGCACTAGCTCATATGTCCTGGGGTGGTGCCTTACAGCATTTGTTGGCAGAAACCTTGGAGCTCCAGATGTTCTCCAGATCATGTTGGGGGAGTTGATAAGGAGTCATCTCTCAACACTGTCCCACACCTGCTGGACCCACTGATTTACTGGCTGGGGATGATGAAACAACCATTCAGACCCTGTCTGCTTTATGTCATTATACAAGCAGCTGCATGTCTCTGTGTGTGTGTGTGTGTGTGTGTTTCTGGATGGGAAAAGGAATGAGACAGACCATTAGTTCTTCTTTCCTCACATTTACAAGGCTTTGCTTATTTCAACGCTGGATGAAGGAAGTACAATGACAGATATTGCTTCTGGTGTGTGATGGAATGGCTGAAACTGGAGTATATTCTGAATTAGTATCCCTTCCTGCAACATAAAAACAGCTCGATATTATTATTAAAATAACTGTGCATGTAAGGAGAAATTCTGCTGAGAAAAATAAGCAACACTTTCTATGAAAAAATGCCTTTGTATTAAAATACAAAATCAATAATGGTCTAAAACAAAAGCAGTATATTAAATATAAAAGTCTGAGACCACACAACATCAGGTGTGAGCAGGGAGAAATAACATCAATCATGTATGGAGAAAAAGGCGTGTGTGGGTTAGAGGAGCTGCCCGGCTCAGGACACCAACACTGAAGGAGTTGAACAGATGAGAGCCACAGGCACTGAGTGTGTGCTGTGGTGTGGGGGCATAGGGAGGAATATGTATCTCTAGTGCATTGAGAGTGGCCAGCAGTAGTAGCAGCAGCTGTATGTAAGTCATGGGGAGCTCTGGCCTCCTGGCCTCCTGCTCTACATGTCACTGGCCTGATTAATGACCTGCAGGCCTAACCCCCCTCCCCACACACACACACAGAAGCAGAAGTAATCCACACCAACGCTTGTCAACCTAATGGACAGGGCCACAAACAGACAGACAGACAGACAGGAGAAAAGGACATTGCACAAGCACCACACACACGCCAAAAAGACACACACTGATAAAGTATCTATGGTAAGCAAGGGCTGACGCCTAATCCAAAAATTCCCCTTCTTTAGAAGATTGTGTCAGTGCTTTTATGGCTTGCCTTGAGCTTGTGTGCGTGTGCGTGCATGTGTGTGTATATCCAAGCCAAGGTGTATGTCTGTGCAGTGTAGAGACTTGGCTGCCTGGCCTCCCTACCCTACCCTGTGCTGTGGTTGTGTTAGTTTCCCAGCCTGTCAGGCATCTGTAGCAGAGTGATTTATGACCAGGGGACTCCAACCGGTCTTCACTGCCACTCCACTATTGTTACTACTGACATGTAATGAGACCAGACATGCTTTCAAGATGAGCACTTAACAGAGACTCAATCTCCCCCAGTCAGAGGCACCATAACTAGTCTTTTCTCACTCTTTCTCTTCCTCTCCCTTCCTTTTCTTTCTTTCTCTCCCTGCCTTTTTTCCCCTTAGTGGTAGAGTTGACAGGCAGGGTTGAATACAGCTGGCGATGTTGCACAGAAGAGAGAGAGAGTGAGTGAGTGAGTGAGTGAGAAGTATATAGACGACAAGTCAAGCAACTCTTTATCAATCAAAGTCACAGTTTCTTTCTCAAAAGCTGGGGTGGGGGACCAATCTGGCACTTTACAATAATATTCAAACCCACAAATCTGTAGCAGTAGCATTAAAGTGTCTACAGTTATGTTTGTTACTGCTTTACTCTGAGCTCTCCCCTCCTTCTCTCCCACCTCCTCCTCTGAGTGAGAGGACCAGTATAATCAGTAACAGAGTCTCTGGCAGCTCTCCCACCTCTGACCCCAGCTCCTTGTCAGCCATGATTAATGACAGTGCCAGTGTGTGTCTCTCTCTCTGTGTGTGTGTGTGTGTGTGTGTGTGTGTGTGTGTGTCTGTCTGTCTGTCTGTTCTCTGCAGCCTGCCCTGCCTCTCCACCATTGTTTCCCCAACACTTAATGAACTCTGACAGAAGACTTTTCTTTTTTTCCCATCCACTACTTTTTTTCTCTGGCTCTAAGACAGGGTTTAGCAGTTTAGGCTTACAAAAGTGACTCCTAGTTAGATATGAGGATTTAGATATTTACCTCTTATCTCATGTTGATAAGTACAGTAATCTGTCTAATCTGCTACATTTTATTGTGATCTAAGGTTTGCCAATCACAATGAAAGAGGAAGCACTTACTTTGCCAACACTTTATGCTATAATAAACGTTTCCTTTTGATTACAAAATGTTGTCAACTACATGTTATAAAATATAACTGCATATAATATCAAAACAGGTCAAAATGGTGGTTCAACATCTCATGTATTTCCTTCCCCGTTGGACAATGACAGCAGCCTCAGAAGAGCAGAAGAGAGCATTTCTGAATCATTACTTTGTCTTTGCTATCATCTGCTGGTGAAGAGTAGACATCACACCTCCTACAACTGCGAAAATGAGATGCATTTCATGCCTGGCTTCTATTGTTTTGAATTATTACTGTACTATTGGAGTTTGAAAAACAAGCATTTTGCTGCACCTGCGATAACATCTGAAAATCTGTGTACCTAACCAATAAACGTTGATTTGATTTGAAATCCACAACATACCTGCCAACTTTTCAAAAAACCTTGGAGTGAGATTTTGTCCTGGGTCCGCCTGGGTCCTGCAGTAGGTGAAAAGCAATTGCACTGCCTGCGTCTCAGAACTGCGGCCGCCTTGATCTCATGAGGTTATCGTTGCCCACGTGTGCATGACGTCAGAGAAAGTCGGGATCAAGTCGGACACAAATCTAACCAGCATGCATTGGGCGGTGATCGCCGGTGATATATTCTGCGCAGACCTGGCTCATCTCAAATGAGCCTCTTGTCTATGATCTGTCGGCATGGTTATACTGGCCTGTGGACTTCTTGGAGGCCTTGATGATATCGGAGGGGGGCTCCCATTTGAAGCAGGGCTCCAGATTGGCCATCTTTATGGTCATTATTGAGGACAGGGTGCCATCCAATGCTAGGCTGTTTCTTCTCTTGGTTTTGTTCAGTCCCACAACTGAAAACACCCTCTCAGCATCTGCGTTTGCATGGGGCAACACCAGGACAAGCTTGGCGACGGCAGCAAGCCTCTCGAATTCTTTGGCTCCTGTCACCTATGGAAAATGCACCAAAACACAATGGAAAAACATACCTTGATTTTTGATTGATTAATACTGTAAGTATACTGTAGGTTGATCCATTAACAAAGTTCAGATAAAAACATGCATAATTTGCAACATGCATGACAGATATATGCATGCAACAATTTTAAGCAACAGATGTAGCCAAGCCACACCTGCCAAAAGGAAAGACAAAAAAGGAAAAAATGTTTACCTTATGCTTCCGGGTTGCCATTTCAGCCCAGAAGCTTTCCATTTCAGTTTCGTCCTGCAGGGATATCATTGGCATGGTCTGATAATTTAGAAACTCCTCACCCAGAAGGTCATGCTCCTCTGGCCAATGGTATGGGAGGAGATGGGGAAACCTATTTATGAAAGTAGAGTTACAAGTTGTTACGTTTTAGGTACAGTGGGGAAAAAAGTATTTAGTCAGCCACCAATTGTGCAAGTTCTCCCACTTAAAAAGATGAGAGAGGCCTGTAATTTTCATCATAGGTACACGTCAACTATGACAGACAAATTGAGGAAAAAAAATCCAGAAAATCACATTGTAGGATTTTTAATGAATTTATATGCAAATTATGGTGGAAAATAAGTATTTGGTCACCTACAAACAAGCAAGATTTCTGGCTCTCAGAAATCTTCTTTAAGAGGCTCCTCTGTCCTCCACTCGTTACCTGTATTAATGGCACCTGTTTTAACTTGTTATCAGTATAAAAGACACCTGTCCACAACCTCAAACAGTCACACTCCAAACTCCACTATGGCCAAGACCAAAGAGCTGTCAAAGGACACCAGAAACAAAATTGTAGACCTGCACCAGGCTGGGAAGACTGAATCTGCAATAGGTAAGCAGCTTGGTTTGAAGAAATCAACTGTGGGAGCAATTATTAGGAAATGGAAGACATACAAGACCACTGATAATCTCCCTCGATCTGGGGCTCCACGCAAGATCTCACCCCGTGGGGTCAAAATGATCACAAGAACGGTGAGCAAAAATCCCAGAACCACACGGGGGGACCTAGTGAATGACCTGCAGAGAGCTGGGACCAAAGTAACGAAGCCTACCATCAGTAACACACTACGCCGCCAGGGACTCAAATCCTGCAGTGCGAGACGTATCCCCCTGCTTAAGCCAGTACATGTCCAGGCCCGTCTGAAGTTTGCTAGAGTGCATTTGGATGATCCAGAAGAGGATTGGGAGAATGTCATATGGTCAGATGAAACCAAAATATTACTTTTTGGTAAAAACTCAACTCGTCGTGTTTGGAGGACAAAGAATGCTGAGTTGCATCCAAAGAACACCATACCTACTGTGAAGCATGGGGGTGGAAACATCATGCTTTGGGGCTGTTTTTCTGCAAAGGGACCAGGACGACTGATCCGTGTAAAGGAAAGAATGAATGGGGCCATGTATCGTGAGATTTTGAGTGAAAACCTCCTTCCATCAGCAAGGGCATTGAAGATGAAACGTGGCTGGGTCTTTCAGCATGACAATGATCCCATACACACCGCCCGGGTAACGAAGGAGTGACTTCGTAAGAAGCATTTCAAGGTCCTGGAGTGGCCTAGCCAGTCTCCAGATCTCAACCCCATAGAAAATCTTTGGAGGGAGTTGAAAGTCCGTGTTGCCCAGCGACAGCCCCAAAACATCACTGCTCTAGAGGAGATCTGCATGGAGGAATGGGCCAAAATACCAGCAACAGTGTGTGAAAACCTTGTGAAGACTTACAGAAAACGTTTGACCTGTGTCATTGCCAACAAAGGGTATATAACAAAGTATTGAGAAACTTTTGTTATTGACCAAATACTTATTTTCCACCATAATTTGCAAATAAATTCATTAAAAATCCTACAATGTGATTTTCTGGATTTTTTTCTCATTTTGTCTGTCATAGTTGACGTGTACCTATGATGAAAATTACAGGCCTCTCTCATCTTTTTAAGTGGGAGAACTTGCACAATTGGTGGCTGACTAAATACATTTTTTTCCCCACTGTATATAGTCATCAACCAGCAGCAGTTCATACACATCTTTGAGGAGAAGCCACATAAGAATATCTCATGTGCAGTTTAGGAGTGAACACACCTCATCATAAAACACAGGGTATTTTAGCTAAGACGATAGTCAATAATTAGAGAAAAAAAACTAACCTTTCAACAAAGTACAGGACATCTTCGATGTCACTTTCAGCCCTCTGCCATACATCTACAAATTGTGCGTGCTTGATCAGTGGCTCTTCCAGTGGCAGCTTCTTAAGTGCATAGTCCACAGCACTTGTCAGGAAACACAACACAGCTTCAAATTTTTAAAGTTTAAGACAGTGAGTACTCAATTGGACGACATTTCATTGTTACATACCTAGTCTCAGCTCAGCTTCTTATCAGACTTCTTGAGGTAGTGACCGTTTCTTCTCCTGTTGTCTTTCGTGGCAATAGTATCTCTTCTTCTGTCGCTAACTTCGGGGTGCAGCGCATACGGTTCAGTGGCGTTCATCAGCGCCATCTACCGTCGGGGAGTTTGAAAAAGAGGAACGAACGAGTCTCGGCTGATTTTTGTTGCGTGAGAAATTGGATGTGTGGCGTGAGTGTGTGTGAAAACAGGCAAAAACGTGTGTCACACGGCGAAAGCGTGAGAGTTGGCAGCTCTGCCACAAGCAGCTCCTTGAAGAGCTGCCAACTCTCACGCTTTCGGCGTGTGCCAAAATCACAGCCACCTATTGCTGCAACCATTGGCTGGATTGCAGAGGTGGGACAAAGTCATTGTTATGCAAGTCACAAGTAAGTCTCAAGTCTTTGCCCTCGAGTCCCGAGTCAAGTCGAGTCAAAGATGAGGCAAGTCCCAAGTCGAGTCAAAAGTCAAAGCCATCAAGTCTCAAGTCGAGTCCAAAGTCCTACATTTTAGTTTCGAGTCATTTCAAGTCCTCTTAGCAAGCCTTTGCAAGTCATTACAAGTCCTCGTAGCAAGTCTTCTCGAGTCATAAGGCGCAAGTCCAAGTCAAGTCACGAGTCATTGATGTTAAAGTCCAAGTCGAGTTGCAAGTCTTTGTACATTTTGTCGAGTCGAGTCTGAAGTCATCAAATTCATGACTCGAGTCTGACTCGAGTCCAAGTCACATGACTCGAGTCCACACCTCTGCTGGATTGTTCAATCAATCGAATTTCAGAAAGTAGCTTGAATATAAATAATTTCTCCTCAGCCTGAAGTACTAGAATAAAACGATCAATTTAGGTAATCATCTTTGTTATATGCAGTGGCGGTTTAAGCATGTAAATCTTGGTGGGGCAACAAAAAAATGTTTTGTTGTTGATGCATGCTAGCAAAGCCACTACACAACACAACACTAAACAATACATTCATTGCACTATAACGGAGACAAACGGTGTCCACAAGATGTTAGGGCCCACATAAAGCTGTCCAAACAGCAGAGCTTTCTTTTCAGCACCATGGAGTGAATTCTTACCACTGCTACACCTGGCTATCAGCGAAGCCTTGTCTGGCAGCGAAACAGTTCATTCAGCCTCATTCACTGCCTTTAAAAAAAAACATAGCTGATATGTGGTTTCTACTGACAATTGAGATGTACAAACTATGGCATAAGGGGGGTCGAGCGGATAAATGGCAATCTGTAATTTCGATGAAGACATTAATGAGCGAGCTAGGACGGTCGTAGTCAATATAACTATTTGTTCAACACTTTTGAAATGTACAGCAACAGAATTCAGAAAATGGGCCTTTCTTACAGTATTCTCCCTGTACACCAAGTCAGAACCGTAGGATAAATAAAGGGGGCATATAAGCAGACAATGAAAGCTCTTACAATATTCAATGATTACATTTCCCTAAAACAGGCCATAGGCTACATGTGCACCACCAAGTCAGAACAGTAGGCTAAGTTATGAGGGAAAGGGACCAAATTGTTAGGGTGAGGCACATGGGCTACATTATAATACGTTTTTTGGAGACTTGTTGGAGGAGTGCTGATGACGTCGCCCACTGTTTGCATGTTCAGTAGCCTGATTGCGTCCAGACTGAGGAGAAATCCGCACACAATGCATCCCTGACCATCTCCTGAAGACAGATCTGAACACAATCAGACCACAAAGCGACTTTTGTGCGTCTAGACCCGTCTTTTCGATGCGAGCTTCGTATTCTGATAGCAGAAGTCACATGTAAGTGTCAAGTGTAGACACGACCAGTGTGTTGCCAGGATAACAACCTCTCCCTGAACGTCAGCAAGACAAAGGAGTTGATCGTGGACTACAGGAAACGTGGATTGCAGGAAACGGAGGGGGGAGCACGCCCCCATCCACATTGACAGGGTTGTAGTGGAGCGGGGCTTAACATGGTCCTCTCACACCAGCACAGTCGTGAAGAAGGCACAACAGCACCTCTTCGCCCTCAGGAGGTTAAAACGTTTTGATATGGCCCCTCTGATCCTCAAAACGTTCTACAGCTGCACCATTGAGAGCATCTTGACTGGCTGCATCACCGCTTGGTATGGTGACTGCACCGCCCGATCGCTAGGCGCTACAGAGGGTGGTGCGGACTGCCCAGTACATCACTGCGGCCTGTTATGTAAAAAACAACAACAAAAACAAACACTTGTTCTCAGTTGAAGCTGACGTTTATCTCAACGAGTAGCATCTCAAAATACAACGGAAATAGAACCACCAATTCACCTAGTCATTTCCGATAAAAAACTAAATAGACTGTCCAATTGATGACACGAATCATGGCTGCTTTACTAGACAATCAGTGATGAACACAACACAACACAACACGGCCGAGCTCCCTGCCATCCAGGACCTCTATACAAGGCAGTGTCAGAGGAAGACCCGGAAAATTGTCAAAGACCCCTGCCACAGACTGTTCACTCTGCTACCGCACAGCAAGCGGTACCGAAGCGCCAAGTCTGGGACCAAAAGGCACCTGAACAGCTTCTACTCCCAAGCCATAAGACTGCTGAACAGCTAATCAAATGGCTACCCGGACTATTGCATTGACCCTTTTTTGCACTGACTCTACGCACACTCACTGGACTCTACCCACAAACTCACACACACTGACACTACAACACACACACACACACACACACACACACTAAAGTCTACACCTGTTGAAAAACAACCATAATCACTGTAGTTAATGTTAGGTTTCTAGAAAAGAAAAACTATATATTTGCTAGCTATATTTTAAAGACTTGTTACTTACTATTGAGCACTTTTTGTCAAACTACTTCGTACCACTGCCTGTTTATTAATGCATTGGTGACTGAAAAATGTGGCAAGAAAAAGGCCCTACTGTAAATAGGCTGTATTGTTTTGGTATAATATGGCTGAATATGCTTCTGCACATTTACATGAGTGTTTTAATTAGCCTAGTTAGCCAAATTACTAACTGACTAGACTTATTGTTATTTATATATTTGTTCTTATTGCATTTCAGGTGGAGAGGGAGTAAGATCACTAGAAAGCAACATGCTGCCAGAAAACTGTAGGGCAGCCCCCGAAGTGACTCCTATGCAAGAGGTTTTATTGTCTTCTCATGAGTTCAGCTTTCTCTGTGTTGCTCTCTAATCCCCATTCTGTCTTTACATCCTGTAGGTCTGATATCTGATTGGAAGTTAACTCAACAGTTATGCTATTGGTCAACAACTCAGATTTTGAATGTAAACATCAAATGGTTATAAAAGGGTCTTAGCTTCATTGTCTCTCTCTCTTTCTTTGTTCCTGACCTGCTCTTGTGCGATACTGTCACATCTACTCCTGCTCCCCCCCTCCGGCGCTCGACGTCGCCGGTCTACTAACCACCGGTCCTGGCAACCCATCATTACACACACCTGGCAACCATCATTACACACATCTGCGCCTCATCATTAGGCACACCTGGACTTCATCACTTCCCTGATTATTCCCCCTTTATCTAGCACTCTGTTGTTATCACCCATCATGTTCAGACGCTACTCTTGTTTGTGTATTCACTCTATGTTCATTCGTATTAAACTCACCGACTGCACCTGCTTCCGGACTCCCTGCGTCTTCGTTACAGAATACTGCCTCATAAAATGGAAGCAGCAGTCAACTGAGACATCTCACAGATGGTTGACGAACAGGAAGACCAACTTCGCCAACACCACAACCAGCTGGCGCAGTTCTTCAACGTATTGATCTTCCTCAAGGGGCGTCACCCCCAACGAGCGGAGGATCATCTACCGTGAGTCGACCCAGTGAGCCAACACCTCAGCAGTCCGCCCAGATCAGCAATGCCCGTGTGTCCCTCCCGGACAAATATGACGGGACTCCATCCAAATGCCGTGGCTTCCTCCTCCAGTGCTCCCTCTATTTCACTCATCAGATGGGAGCCCCCACCACAGAGAGGCACAAGGTTGCCACCGTTATTTCCCTACTGACCGGGCGTGCATTGGAGTGGGCTATGGCCATCTGGGAGAGAGGAGAGGAGGAGCTGGGTTCCTATGAGAGATTCATGGCTCTGTTCAGAGGAGTCTTCGATCCACCACCGGAGGGCAGAGAGGGGGGTGTGCGTCTACTCCAACTACGGCAGGATGGCTAGACCACTGCGGAGTATGCACTCACCTTCCGTACAGTGGCAGCATCCAGCGGATGGAATGAGCCGGTGCTCCACATCCTATTCAGAAGAGGATTGCGCAAAGAGGTCCAGACGGAGTTGGCATTCTGAGACGACACCCTCTCCTTGGACGCACTCATTGCAATGGCCATCCGTCTGCATAACCTTCTTCGGGAGCGTCGGTAACCCCATCACCTCTCTCCGTCCTTTGTTGACCATTCTGATTCAGAGCCTGAACCCATGGATGTAGGGGCCACACGCCTTCCCGCGGCTGAGCAACGCCGTCGGAGACAGCTGGGGCTCTGTCCCTGTTGTGGTCAGGAGGGGGACCAGCTTCAACGGTGTCCGCTATGTCCCAATCCGGGATCCACTAGAGCAGAGGGACGGCCCTGTGATCATCCGGGGGTAGGCATAAGTAGTCCATCTTCATACCTTTCCGCCAAACCCTTTATAGTACCGATTTCACTAGCTGGCTGTCCCTCATGTTGGACTTTGGTGCCACTGGGAATTTCATTGACCAGGCCCTTGCCTCTTCCCTGAACATAACCTTATACCCGCTCTCCTCTCTATTTCCGGTTCAAGCGCTGGATAATCAACCACTAGGATCTGGGTCAATCACAGCACCATTCACCATCACTGTGGGACCCCTGTATCATCGAGGCACCCGTGCACAATGTCATCCTCGGCCTTCCGTGGCTCCAACGCCACCATCTCCTGGTCGAGGATGGAGATTACTGCCTGGGCATCCGGATGTCAGAAGACCTGCTTTCCCTTACCCTGTGGTTCCACGTTGGTTGAGAGTCCTGTGGTGGCCCTCCAGGCCGACATCCAGGAGGTTTACCAGGATCTCCGGGAGGTTTTCTCTAAGACCCGCGCCACCTGTCTCCCTCCTCATCGCCCCGGGACTGTGCCATCGACCTGCTAGCAGACTCTGCGCAGCCTTGTCTACCCCATGTCGGTGGATGAAACCAAGGCTATGGAGGAGTACATCCAGGAGGCTCTCCATCAGGGTTTTATCTGCCCATCCACCTCCCCTGCGTCGGCAGGCTTCTTCTTCATGGCCAAGAAGGAGAGTGGTCTACGTCCATGGATTGACTACAGAGGTATCAACTCCATCACCACCAAGTACCGCTACCCTCTCCCGTTGGAACCGGCCCCCATCGAACAGCTCCACAGGGCCCGTTGTTTTTACTAAACTTCCTGCGGAGTGCCTACGATCTAATCCGCATCCGGGAGGGGGATGAATGGAAGACTGCCTTCAGCACAATGTCTAGGCACTACGAGTACTTGGTGATGCCTTATAGATTAACCAATGCTCCGTCGGTGTTCCAGGCATTCGTGAACGAGGCGTTACGGGACATGCTTGGGCGTCAGGTGGTCGGAAGCCACTCCTCAGTAAAAGGCACGTCAGCCCGCTTGGTGTTTGCCAAAAGGCACCTAAGGACTCTCAGTCCATGAGAAACAAGATTCTCTGGGCTGATGAAACCAAGATTGAACTCTTTGGCCTGAATGCCAAGCGTCACATCTGGAGGAAACCTGGCACCATCCTTACGGTGAAGCATGGTGGTGACAACATCATGCTGTGGGGATGGTTTTCAGCGGCAGGGACCGGGAGACTAGTCAGAATCGAGGCAAAGATGAACAGAGCAAAGTACAGAGAGATCTTTGGTGAAAACCAGCTCCAGAGCGCTCAGGACCTCAGACTGGGGCGAAGGTTTACCTTCCAATAGAACAACGACCCTAAGCACACAGCCAAGACAAAGCAAGAGTGGCTTCGGGACAAGTCTCTGAATGTCCTTGAGTGGCCCAGCCAGAGCCCGGACTTGAACCCGATCGAATATCTCTGGAGAGACCTGAAAATAGCTGTGCAGCAACTTTCCCCATCCAACCTTTCAGAGCTTGAGAGGATCTGCAAAGAAGAATGGGAGAAACTCCACCAAATACAGGTGTGCCAAGCTTGTAGCGTCATACCCAAGAAGACTCGATGCTGCCAAAGGTGCTTCAACAAAGTACTGAGTAAAGGGTCTGAATACTTATTTAAATGTCATATTTCCGTTTTTTATTTGTAATATATTTGCAAATAAATTCTCCAATTATTTTTGCTTCGTCATTATGGGTTATTTTGTGTAGATTGAAGAGGATAAACTTTATTTTTTTAGAATAAGGCTGTAACGTAACAAAATGTGGAAAAAGTTAAGGGGTCTGAATACTTTCCAAAGGCACTGCATATATATGCATGACTTACTATTTATTTTTACACAGGAGTGTACAGGTTATTGTTCTAGTACTTCATTAACACCTCATTCAACTAACTGTGGTCTAAATAGAATAAAAACTTGCACACAGTTCAGTTCAATTCCCTGGGACAGAAATCACCCGTGTCTGTATTATTGCATGAACTTCTCAAGCTACAAGCTTATGTAACTTGAGAGCATCAGCTGTTCCAGACTACTGTGTGATCACGCTCTCTGTAGCCGATCTGAGTAAGACCTTTAAACAGGTCAACATTCACAAGGCCGCAGGGCCAGATGGATTACCAGGACGTGTTCTCCAAGCATGCGCTGACCAACTGGCAAGTGTCTTCACTGACATTTACAACCTCTCCCTCTCTGAGTCTGTAATACAAACATGTTTCAAGCAGACCACCATAGTCCCTGTGCCCAAGATCACTAAGGTAACCTGCCTAAATGACTACCAACCCGTAGCACTCACGTCTGTAGCCATGAAGTGCTTTGAAAGGCTGGTCATGGCTCACATCAACACCATTATCCCAGAAACCCTAGACCCACTCTAATTAGCATACTGCCCCAACAGATCCACAGATGATGCAATCTCTATTGCGCTCCACATTGCCCTTTCACACCTGGACAAAAGGAACACCTATGTGAGAATGCTATTCATATTCAGACTACAGCTAAGCGTTCTTCACCATAGTGCCCTCAAAGCTCATCACTAAGCTAAGGACCATGGGACTAAACACCTCCCTCTGCAACTGGATCCTGGACTTCCTGACAGGCTGCCCCCAGGTGGTAAGGGTAGGTAACAACACATCCGCCACGCTGATCCTCAACATGGGGGCCCCTCAGGGGTGCGTGCTCAGTCCCCTCCTGTACTCCCTGTTCACTCATGACTGCATGGCCAGGCAAGACTCCAACACCATCATTAAGTTTGCCGATGACACAACAGTGGTATTATATTCGTTTTCCCCTCGCATCTAAAGCTGCCTGATGGAGCTGGCCATTTGATAGTAAAGTTAGGATGAATGTCAGAAGCCAGCTAGCTAGCTAGCTGAATTTAGCTGCCGTCAATGGAGTCTGTCCAAAATATACCATTATCTTTCACATAATAAACAAACTACTGTCATGCCTTTTCACAAAAACATGGATGTACACATATAAAGAGATGTGGTCCTCTGTAGCTCAATTGGTAGAGCATGGCGCTTGTAATGCCAGGGTAGTGGGTTCGATCCCCGGGACCACCCATACGTAAAAATTTATGCACACGTGACTGTAAGTCGCTTTGGATAAAAGCGTCTGCTAAATGGCATATTAAGTAGGTTGTTTTATTATAGTACTTCAGGCCGAGGAGCAATGTTAATAACGTTACTTTGTAGAAATGACTTCTCTTCTCCTCTGCAAGCTACTTCCTGAGATTTGATTTATGGAACAATCTAGCCAATTGTTGCAACATTAGGCGCTGTGGTGTTGGCTGATTGGTCAGGAGTAAAAGGTCCTGGCCCCAGAGTTGCTCAAACCATTTTTTAAACCTGCGAATCTCTTCCCTTACACAAAAAGATTGCTGTTTTGAAACTGCAGTAAAAGTGCAGTAACTGCAGTTGACTGTGGTATTTTGGACGCAATAATTGAACTGCAGTTATAGTGCACTGTAACTGCAGTAACACTGCATAATTACGGCATTAACAAAACTGTACTGCACTCTAACAGTAATCTTTTTTTGTAAAGGTTTCTACAACTTTACAAAACTGTCTACAAGCTTACGAATCTCTTGGTAACATTACAACAGCTGACGCCGCGTGGTCTGCGAACCTCAAAGTGCATGCGCGTTCATCTCAGATGTTTTTTTGGGGGGGGGGGTATGAAATGGTATGTGCGCACACAACCTGTAGACGTTTGTTGGTCTCGTGTATCACGTGAGTCAATAGCTTTGTTCCAGGCTGTCAGTGTGCTACACACGTACCAGTCGACGCACTAGCTCTGGTCCAAGGTGATATGTTAACCACTGTTGCTTGTGCAGCTAGCTAGTACACACTAGCTAGGCTAGCTAGCTAGTACACACTAGCAAGCTAGCTAGTACACACTAGCTACCTAGCTTCTAATTCTAAATGCAATTTCACCACCCATGCTGTTGATGGTGGTAACGCACGATCTTCTCTGGCACCATTCGACATCCTGTCTCATCTCATATGTCTCACAGCCTCTGTGGCATGAGAAGGTACAGTGAGGGAAAAAAGTATTTGATCCCCTGCTGATTTTGTACGTTTGCCCACTGACAAAGACATGATCAGTGTTAATGGTAGGTTTATTTGAACAGTGAGAGACAGAATAACAACAAAAAAATCCAGAAAAACGCATGTCAAAAATGTTATAAATTGATTTGCATTTTAATGAGGGAAATAAGTATTTGACCCCTTTGCAAAACATGACTTAGTTCTTAGTGGCAAAACCCTTGTTGGCAATCACAGAGGTCAGATGTTTCTTGTAGTTGCCCACAGGTTTGCACACATCTCAGGAGGGATTTTGTCCCACTCCTCTTTGCAGATCTTCTCCAAGTCATTAAGGTTTTGAGGCTGACGTTTGGCAACTCGAACCTTCAGCTCCCTCCACATATTTTCTATGGGATTAAGGTCTGGAGACTTGCTAGGCCACTCCAGGACCTTAATGTGCTTCTTCTTGAGCCACTCCTTTGTTGCCTTGGCTGTGTGTTTTGGGTCATTGTCATGCTGGTATACACATCCACGACGCATTTTCAATGCCCTGGCTGAGGGTTCTCACCCAAGATTTGACGGTACATGGCCCTGACCATCGTCCCTTTGATGCGGTGAAGTTGTCCTACCCCCTTAGCAGAAAAACACCCCCAAAGCATAATGTTTCCACCTCCATGTTTGACGGTGGGGATGGTGTTCTTGGGGTCATAGGCAACATTCATTCTCCCTCAAACACGGCGAGTTGAGTTGATGCCAAAGAGCTCGATTTTGGTCTCATCTGACCACAACACTTTCACCCAGTTCTCCTGTGAATCATTCAGATGTTCATTGGCAAACTTCAGACGGCCCTGTATATGTGCTTCCTTGAGCATGGGGACCTTGCGGGCGCTGCAGGATTTCAGTCCTTCACGGCGTAGTGTGTTACCAATTGTTTTCTTGGTGACTATGGTCCCAGCTGCTTTGAGATCATTGACAAGATCCTCCCGTGTAGTTCTGGGCTGATTCCTCAACGTTCTCATGATCATTGCAACTCCACGAGGTGAGATCTTGCATGGAGCCCCAGGCCAAGGGAGATTGACAGTTATTTTGTGTTTCTTCCATTTGCGAATAATCACACCAACTGTTGTTACCTTCTCACCAAACTGCTTGGCGATGGTCTTGTAGCCCATTCCAGCCTTGTGTAGGTCTACAATCTTGTCCCTGACATCCTTGGAGAGCTCTTTGGTCTTGGCCATGGTGGAGAGTTTGGAATCTGATTGATTGATTGCTTCTGTGGACAGGCGTCTTTTATACAGGTAACAAACTGAGATTAGGAGCACTCCCTATAAGAGTGTGCTCCTAATATCAGCTCGTTACCTGTATAAAAGACACCTGGGAGCCAGAAATCTTTCTGATTGAGAGGGGGTCAAATACTTATTTCCCTAATTAAAATGCAAATCAGTTTATAACATTTTCGACATGCGTTTTTCTGGATTTTTTTGTTGTTATTCTGTCTCTCACTGTTCAAATAAACCTACCATTAAAATTATAGACTGATCATTTCTTTGTCAGTGGGCAAACGTACAAAATCAGCAGGGGATCAAATACTTTTTTCGCTCACTGTATCTGTTGGAGCCAGACTATTGAATAAATCTTCAAATAAATTATTCTTGCAAATGTTATTGAATGTATTAAAATGTCAAGTTACAAGTTTGCGACCGTTGTTACATTGTTCACACATCCTGATACAAGCTTGGAAAATGTCATGAGACATTTGCGAATCGTACTTGCAACCACAAATCTCAATGTGCGACCACGAAATACAAAATACAAACTCACAGGGTTCTGTCATCATTATTATCCCACACAACACCGCCGAAACAACCGCTATGTGGATGTCTGCCAATGCGGGTTAACTCTCAATCTGATTGAATAGAGGCCTCATAACTAACACCAAGCCATTATTCCACAGTTGAATCAATTCATTGTAATTTCTAACCGTTAGGTGACAAATAACATACCTTTCTCTTCCCTACCTATCCTCTCCCCTCTGCTCACTCCTGTCTCACTTTTATTTTTTAAAACATTCTCTGTCTGTTCTCTGTCAGTCCCTTGCTCCTTCCGTCTCCCTGAGGGGAAAAGATTCCAAGGAGTGAAACAGGAGGGAAACCTTGATTTTTATTCAGGGATGCCATAAAAAAGCCAGACTACGGTTTGCAACTGCACATGGGGACAAAGATCATACTTTTTGGAGAAATGTCCTCTGGTCTGATGAAACAAAAATAGAACTGTTTGGCCATAATGACCATCGTTATGTTTGGAGGAAAAAGGGGGTTGCTTGCAAGCCGAAGAACACCATCCCAACCGTGACGCACGGGGGTGGCAGCATCATGCTGTGGGGGTGCTTTGCTGCAGGAGGGACTGGTGCGCTTCACAAAATAGATGGCATCATGAGGAAGGAAAATTATGTGGATATATTGAAGCAAGACATCAGTCAGGAAGTTAAAGCTTGGTCGCAAATGGGTCTTCCAAATGGACAATGACCCCAAGCATACTTCCAAAGTTGTGGCAAAATGGCTTAAGGACAACAAAGTCAAGGTATTGGAGTGGCCTTCACAAAGCCCTGACCTCAATCCTATAGAAAAGTTGTGGGCAGAACTGAAAAAACGTGTGCGAGCAAGGTGGCCTACAAACCTGACTCAGTTACACCAGCTCTGTCAGGAGGAATGGGCCAAAATTCACCCAACTTATTGTGGGAAGCTTGTGGAAGGCTACCCGAAAAGTTTGACCCAAGTTAAACAATTTAAAGGCAATGCTACCAAATACTAATTGAGTGTATGTAAACTTCTGACCCTCTGGGAATGTGATGAAAGAAATAAAAGCTTAAATAAATCATTCTCTCTACTATTATTCTGATATTTCACATTCTTAAAATAAAGTGGTGATCCTAACTGACCTAAGACAGGGAATTTTGTACTAGGATTAAATGTCAGGAATTGTGAAAAACTGAGTTTAAATGTATTTGGCTATGGTCTATGTAAACATCCGACTTCAACTGTATAGGAGAGGTGGTTAAGTAACCACGCTTCCATAATGAGTAACCTAGCCTGGGAACTGAATACTTGCAATAGCTCCCAAAGCTAATGCCTAGGATTTAGCTCAGCAGGCTAAACCAGTCTTGTGGCATGTTAAAACCTTGTGGATCTCGCAAAGCGTGTTTGTGTGTTAAAAAAAAAATAAGTGTGTTTTTGTGTGCATGTTGGTGTACTCTGAGATATCCCTGTTATTGTATCTGCTTCTGGTGCTATTGGAATTGGCCCTGAGGACAGAAAAGTAATATTATGGTGTTGAAGCCAGCAGCTGATATATAACAACTGATCTCCGCGCAGTGTGTGTGTGTGTGTGTGCATGTGTGTGTATATGTGTGTCTGTGTGTGGTCTCCTATCGCTGTTTCACCAGCCCAGATGGGATTTCCATCACTCTCCAGGGTGTGATTCAATCTAAGTGTGGGTTGTGTGTGTGGCTCAGTGTGTGTGTGTTTGTGTGTGTGTTTGAATGTGCGCCTCAGTGTGTGTGCACCTCAGTGTGTGTGTGTGTGTGTGTGTGTGTGTGTGTGTGTGTGTGTCAGTGCGTTTGTGTGTTCCAAAGGGTGTGTGTGCGTGGCACTTATATACTGCCTGTCTAAGGTCACTATGTTTCCAGCAGAGGGCGATGTAATGCCATCATTACACTGACCTAAAACTAAGCCTGTTGGCTTCAGAACCTGAAACTGATACAGTGAAAGCGAAAGGAACATTTTATCTTGCTTTCCTGTCAATTTGTATGATTCCCCTCCACTGAAATGTTTTACTGTGGATCCAAATAAAGTATTCAAAATGTGTGTATATGAAACACAAGCTAACTTATCCTTCTCTCTCTCTCTCTCTCTCTCTCTCTCTCTCTCTGTGTTTCTCTAAGCACTGTTATGTCATAATCATATTCTCCTGCACTCAGCCTCCCAACATGAGCTGAAATTAGCTGGTCACACACAGACACACACACGCACGCACGCATGCACACACACACACAGAACAGAGCAGTACATTGTCCTCTCCGAGTCAAGACTATATGTTATGCCCTTTCATAAAAAGAAAAACAAGAAAATAAACTAGATGAGTGAAGGAACGAGTGAAGGAGGCCTGGTGTCCACACAGACTCTCTCTCTCTCTCTCTCTCTCTCTCTCTCTCTCTCTCTCTCTCTCTCTCTCTCTCTCTCTCTCTCTCTCTCTCTCTCTCTCTCTCTCTCTCTCTCTCTCTCTCTCTCTCTCTCTCTCTCTCTCTCTCTCTCTCTCTCTCTCTCTCTCTCTCTCTCTCTCTCTCTCTCTCTCTCTCTCTCTCTCTCTCTCTCTCTCTCTCTCTCTCTCTCTCTCTCTCTCTCTGTGTTTTATCAGATTTTAATCCCTGTCATGTGCACATCCCACTGGAGTGAAATCAGTGGAGGCTCCTCAGAGGAGGATGGGGAGGACCATCCTCCTCTGTGAATTTCATAACAATAAAAATAGTAAAACATTGAAAAAGTTATCCTTTTTAGATAAAACTATACTAAATATATTCACGTCACCAAATAATTGACTAAAACAGGTCTACAGTAGCCTCAACAGCACTGTGTTGGGTAGCACCATGGTGTAGCCAGAGGACAGCTAGCTTCCGTCCTCCTCTTGGTACATTGACTTCAATACAAAACCTAGGAGGCTCTTGGTTCTCACCCCCTTCCATAAACTTACACAGTAATTATGACAACTTCCAGAGGATGTCCTCCAACCTATCAGAGCTCTTGCAGCATGAACTGACATTTTGTCCACCCAATCAAAGGATGAGAGAATGAATCTAGTACTGAAAGCATAAGCTACAGCTAGCTAGCACTACAGTGCATAAGATGTGGTGAGTAGTTGACTCAGAGAGCGAGAGAGAGAGAGAGAGAGAGAGAGAGAGAGAGAGAGAGAGAGAGAGAGAGAGAGAATTCATCATTTTCTTTCAGTTTCAGTTTCACTTACTTACCTAGCATATGCAGCTGGCTAGTTTAGTTCCTGAAATTCCCAGCTCAAACAGAGGAATGCTATGTTAGCTAGCTGACAATGACTATCCAACACAACACTGGAACTCTTCCAAGTCAAGGTGTCACGACTTCCTCCGAGGCTGCCTCCTCTCCTTGTTCGGGCAGGCTTCGGCGTTCGTCATCACCGGCCTTCTAGCCACTGTCGCTCTTATCTCATTATTCCATTTGTCTTGTCTTGTTTATTGCACACACCTAGTTCATATCCCTTCGTCAGTACCTGTATAAGTGTTCCCTCTGCCCCCTTGTCTTTGTGTGTGATTGTTTATTGTGGAGGTTCGATTAGCTCAGTGGAGCTCTTTGTTATTTTGTATTGCCGGGTTATTTTCACGTGTGCTTCGTTGTTTCCAGTGCGGCTGTTTTCCACACTGAAGTGTTTGATGCATTGCTGCGTACTACTGTGTTCGGAATAAACCTTTTATTCTGTGATTTGCCCTCCTGCGCCTGACTCCTTCAAATCACACCTCACACAAGGTAAGCTTTTGGTTTTATTAATTTATTGCCACCGGGGCCGCCGGTCTAACTGCTTACTGACTATAAACTGTAACGTTACCGCATGAAGGGAAAGGGTGAGAGGAGGAGAGTGCATAGAGGCTAAAATTAATACAACGTGGCTGCTATGAAAGTGAACTGTGTTTATGCATGATCAGGGGTGTATTCATTCCGCCAATTCTGTTGAAAAACATTTCTTAAACAGAAGCAAACGAAACGCGGATAAAAATACCTGAATTTGTCCAATAGAAATTCTCGTTTGCAACTGTTGGACTAATGATTACACCGTAGGTAAGCTAGATGCAGGCAAGAGTGTGCAAGGCGGTATTGAATGTGTCACTGTCTGTCCATGTGTCACTGTCATCTCAAATTTTCTCTCGACCTGTGTGCACCTACGTTGTAAACTTTAATTTATAGGCTAGGTTGTAGCAACCTCATGATGGGTAAAGGGAAAATTCAAGTATTATGAAGTAAACCTATCGATGTTACATTGAACTGGGTGAATGGAATATGAATGACAGTCTTCCAAAATGCTGTAATAGAAGTAAGGCCATGCTCATGAAAAAATGCATCTTCCTCCCTCATCATAAACGGCACTGACCGCCACTGAGTGAAATGGTATCTAAATGCTTCTGAATAGTGTGTATGTGTGTGTGTCTGTATGTCTGTGCACAGTGGGCAATGTGTGCAAGAGGCAGCTTACCACTTTGCGTCTCCATCTCACTTTCTGCCTCCTCCTTTCTTCTACCTCTCTCCTTCCCCTCTCCCTATCACCTATTTCCACTCCCTTTTACTTCCTCCCCACTCACTCTTTCTCTCCCTCTCCCTCTCCACCTCTGTCCAACTCCCTAGTGGCGTAGCCAGAAATTTGTTGGTGAGTGGGCCTGCAGAAATTTGGGTGGGCTGATATTGAAGCACTCAAATCATCATTAAGTTAACATTAAAAGCATACTGTCAAAGAGGAGTAAAACAAGGTTGTCCATGTCGTATCGAGTGAGTGGTGGCAATTATTGCTGATGAACAAAAGGAGTCTGCTCATACGGAACGTTGATCATAAGGTTTATTCAGATCACAAGCTTCAGCATGAGTAACAGACTCGCGAGGTCTGGAGAGCAGTGTCCTCCAATTCTAATGGCTGCTCTGCCCGCTCTTCTTCGTGTACCCCTATTTATAAACAATGCAACAAGATGGGCTCCCTCTTCTGGCCAATCACCAGTCTCCCCTGTCTACAACACACACTTCCTGTCTATTGTATATGACATTATACTAAACATTGCCTTTTGATACTAACATAACCAACATTCCATTTCTTCATGAAAAACATTTAACAAAGACATAATCTTAATACACTACATCCACTATCGGCATATCTATTTATTATGGCCATCGAAATGTTAGCTATTAAAATCAGATCCAACAATAATATCAAGGGATTAGAAATCCAGGGATTAAAAACAAAGGTGTCATTGTACGCTGATGATTCATGTTTTCTTTTAAATCCACAACTTGAATCCCTCCACAGCCTCATAGAGGATCTAGATACATTTTCTAACCTATCTGGATTATAACCAAATTATGATAAATGTACTATATTAAGTATTGGATCACAAAAAAATACAATTTTTACATTACCATGTAGTTTACCAATAAAATGGTCTGATGATGATGTGGATATACTCGGAATACATATCCCAAATGAAATAAATGATCTCACTCCAATGAATTTCAATAGAAAGTTAGCAAAAATAGATAAGATCTTGCTACCATGGAAAGGTAAATACCTGTCTATTTGTGGAAAAATCACTGTGATTAACTCTTTAGTATTATCCCAGTTTACCTATTTACTTATGGTCTTGCCTATGCCTAGTGAACAGTTAAAAAATATATATATATGAGAAAAAAAGAATCTATCTTATTTGGAACGGCAAACCAGACAAAATTAAACGGGCCTATTTATATAATGAATATGAATTCGGGGGACAGAAATGATTAAATATTAAAGCATTAGACCTATCACTAAAAGCTTCAGTCATACAAAAGTTATACTTAAATCCGAACTGGTTCTCTAGCAAATTAGTAAGATTGTCTCACCCCATGTTCAAGAATGGCCTTTTTCCCTTTATTCATATTACAACCTCTCACTTTCTGTTATTTGAAAAGGAAATAATCTCCCAAATATCACTATTTCTAAAACAAGCCATAGAAAGTTGGTTGCAATATCAATTTAATCCCCCAGAAACGACAGAACAAATAATGCAACAAATATTGTGGTTAAACTCAAATATACTAATTAATAAAAATAAAACAATTAATTGTTTAAAAAAGGTATAATCTTCGTAAATGATATCATAGGTAGGACTGGTGGAGTTATGTCGCACATGCAGCTAACAAAAACATTTGGAAATGTCTGCTCTACCCCAAATTACAACCAAATAACTGCAGCATTACCGCAAAAATGGAAGAGGAAAGTGGAAGGGGAAAAAAGTAAGGAACTTGTCTGTCGGCCATACGTAAAGAACATAATTGGTTAAAGAAAATTGTGATAAATAAAAAAGTATACCAGTTTCATTTAAGGACCAAAGGATTGACAGCCATCCCATATAGATTGCAAAATAGTTGGGAAGAGATTTTTGATGTACCGATTCCATGGCATAGTGTTTATGAACTGATACGCAAAACGACGCCGGATTCAAAACTTAGAATTTTTCAATTTAAATTATTATACAAAATTCTTGCTACCAATAGAATGTTATTTACAGTATATGGGGATACAATCTTCCCAGCTCTGCAGATTTTGCTACGAAGAGACAGAATCATTAGATCATTTGTTTTGGTACTGTCCATTTGTAGCTTGTTTTTGGTCACAGGTCCAGGAATGGCTGAAGGATTGCAATATTTACCTGGAGCTGACCCTGCAGATAGCACTACTGGGTGATCTGAAAAGTCATAGTCAATCGATCAATAATATAATAATGCTTTTAGCAAAAGTGTTTATTTTCAATTTACAGTCTGTAGAAACAATGAGAATAGAAGGGTTCAGAACTTTGGTGAAACATCACAGTACAGTTGAAAAATATATGGCAAATAGAAATCCAATATGGATGGTGTTAAGCGATAGAGGTGTTGAATGGAGCTGAAGGATGGGACTAATAACAACTAACAACAACTAATAGCAACAAGATAACTAATGTAAAGCATACTGTGTCCATAATAAGTATATAGGTTATAGGTTCAGAGGTTTTGTGAAAGAGCACAGTTAGAAAGATATGGCATATAGAAACAAACCGGATGGACATCATGAAAATGATCGGAGAGGTTGACTGATGAGACTGGTGAACAGCATGTGTATTTGAGGCAGGGAATGGAGTCATGATTTTTTTTAAAAACCAAAATAAATCCTACTTAAATTAATCCAGAGTAAAAAAAAAAAGGCTTTGACGTTGCTTAAATTCAGATGAATTAGTTCTAGACTAGGGAGTCCCAGAATAAGGTACAGTGAGGGAAAAAAGTATTTGATTCCCTGCTGATTTTGTACGTTTGCCCACTGACAAAGACATGATCAGTCTATAATTTTAATGGTAGGTTTATTTGAACAGTGAGAGACAGAATAACAACAACAAAAATCAAGAAAATGCATGTCAAAAATATTATAAATTGATTTGCATTTTCATGAGGGAAATAAGTATTTGACCCCTCTGCAAAACATGACTTAGTACTTGGTGGCAAAAACCTTTTTGGCAATCACAGAGGTCAGATGTTTCTTGTTGTTGGCCACCAGGTTTGCACACATCTCAGGAGGGATTTTGTCCCACTCCCCTTTGCAGATCTTCTCCTTAAAGTCATTAAGGTTTCGAGGCTGACGTTTGGCAACTCGAACCTTCAGCTCCCTCTACAGATTTTCTATGGGATTAAGGTCTGGAGACTGGCTAGGCCACTCCAGGACCTTAATGTGCCTCTTCTTGAGCCACTCCTTTGTTGCCTTGGCCGTGTGTTTTGGGTCATTGTCATGCTGGAATACCCATCCACGACCCATTTTCAATGCCCTGGCTGAGGGAAGGAGGTTCTCACCCAAGATTTGACGGTACATGGCCCCGTCCATCGTCCCTTTGATGCGATGAAGTTGTCCTGTCCCCTTAGCAGAAAATCACCCCCAAAGCATAATGTTTCCACCTCCATGTTTGACGGTGGGGATGGTGTTCTTGGGGTCATAGGCAGCATTCCTCCTCCTCCAAACACGGCGAGTTGAGTTGATGCCAAAGAGCTCGATTTTGGTCTCATCTGACCACAACACTTTCACCCAGTTCTCCTCTGAATCATTTAGATGTTCATTGGAAAACTTCAGATGGGCCTGTATATGTGCTTTCTTGAGCAGGGGGACCTTGCGGGCGCTGCAGGATTTCAGTCCTTCACGGCGTAGTGTGTTACCAATTGTTTTCTTGGTGACTATGGTCCCAGCTGCCTTGAGATCCTTGACAAGATCCTCCTGTGTAGTTCTGGGCTGATTCCTCACCGTTCTCATAATCATTGCAACTCCACGAGGTGAGATCTTGCATGGAGCCCCAGGCCGAGGGAGATTTGCGAATAATCACACCAACTGTTGTCACCTTCTCACCAAGCTGCTTGGCGATGTTCTTGTAGCCCATTCCAGCCTTGTGTAGGTCTACAATCTTGTCCCTGACATCCTTGGAGAGCTCTTTGGTCTTGGCCATGGTGGAGAGTTTGGAATCTGATTGATTGATTGCTTCTGTGGACAGGCATCTTTTATACAGGTAACAAGCTGAGATTAGGAGCACTCCCTTTAAGAGTGTGCTCCTAATCTCAGCTCGTTACCTGTATAAAAGACACCTGGGAGCCAGAAATCTTTCTAATTGAGAGGGGGTCAAATACTTATTTCCCTCATTAAAATGCAAATCAATTTTTAACATTTTTGACATGCGTTTTTCTGGATATTTTTGTTGTTATTCTGTCTCTGACTGTTCAAATTAACCTACCATTAAAAGTATAGACTGATCATGTCTTTGTCAGTGGGCAAACGTACAAAATCAGCAGGGGATCAAATACTTTTTTCCCTCACCGTAAGTAAGGACTAACCAGTTAATCTTTGTGAAGCCTAATTAGATTAATAATGTGCACTTGGTGCTGACCTGAGGATGTTTCAAAAACTAGGGATAGGACACTAATACATAAGCCTTTTGTGGAATTGGAGCAAGTCACCTAAAACCAAGCAATGGATGGAGGTAAAATAAAATGTTCAAAGAATTTCAGTGACTTTGTAAAATCCCTCTTAAAGCAAATTGTGCTCTGAGTCTCTACTTTTATCCAATGTGAAAAACACCATTTCAAATTCTGGTACATAGGACCGAATCCAGGTGGTGGGTCACAATTGTGTCAAACCACCCAATTATCGTGAACAAACAGCATGATTCATCAACAGATTACAAGAAAAATAATGTCTGGACTACCATTTGTAATGAATTAAACTCAAATGAAAAAGTAAACAAAAGGACGCTACAACAACTTCAGGTAAGATACTGTATTTATTGTTGGCCCACTTTTACTAATCAGTCACGTTAAAATGTTAGTTTTCTTGTGTAACACAACACAGTGGGGCCTAAATGTATTTGTGTGACAGAAATGTAATACAAACAATATCATACATAATTACTAATATAATTTCTATATTGTTTTGTCTTTCTAAGGTCCTGTGGAAAAACATAATCTACTTAAAGAAGACAAATGCTGTTGCTTGTAGGAAGAGTTTCAAGACTGGTGACGGACCCCCATTAAGACCGGAGACAGATGAGCTGGGGGACTTGTTGACCGGGATCATTGATAGCCAGCATCCCCTGGAAGGTATCCCCGATAATGACCATTTGGACAGTTCAGATGGGGGATCGTTCCAATCCTAATTTGGTAGGACACATTCATTCAACATGTGCAATCCCCAGACTGCAGGGGAAATGGAATGTTGTCAGTCATCTTGTGCACTCCCATAATAAAAATTATGTAATGAACTCAACTCTTGAATAAATAATATTCTCCAATGCAGCAATGTAATCATTTTCTAGAGGCAGATGATCACCATAGCTTGGATGGGATTAGACAGGATGAAGGTCAGCCCGCTACATCTGCAGCAGCCAGGAGGGAAGATTGTGTCACTAAACCAGGCCGGAGGACAAAGACAAAGAGGCTGTGCATGCATGAGAAACTGGCCATGGAATTTCATGAGCACAAACTAATGTATTTAAAAGAAGAACATGATATGAAGATGTGAATTCTTCATGTTGAGTTGGCTATGAAGGAGTAGGAGAGAAAACTGAAGCAGTAGCAGCACCAATGTTCTTCTCAAACCAGCACTCGTTCGGGGTCCCAATATTTCAATTTGTGAATGAAAACCTTTTTGTTACCAATCCATGGCTATTGTTTGCTTCAATCACTTGAGTTATCTTTGTTGTGAGAAGTGCTGCATGGCAAAAGCATCTCATCAGGTTAGTCCATTACTGCCTCAACCATGGGAACATCTGGGTCATCCTCATCTTCAATGCGAGGATCTGGCAGCCATGCTGTTTGAGGTAATTGTGAAACACTGCTGTTGCATTTATGACAATGCAGCATCTTCTTGGTTGAATGGCAATGTGTTTCTTAAACACTGGAAACAACTCTTCCATACACAAAATATGCGCTCCACTACACTTCTGGTGCGGATATGAGCTTGGTTGTAACATTGTTGCTCAGGTCCTATTGGTCCTACATGAAGATAGGGGGTGAACAAGAAGTTGGTCTGTGCATAACCACAGTCACCAAGTATGATTCCGCTATGTTGTCCGCCTTCAAGCTGAGCATACAAATAGGAGTTTTGGAAAATCCTTGAGTCATGAGTTTCCAACATGCAACAATGTTGGAGAAGTATAAATTGGAAGTGCACACACAGTTTTTACGATTCCTGTACTCCTCAGCATCTACTGTAGAGGGACACTTGATGGGAATATGACATCTATCTATACAGCCAATGACTCTAGGGAAGTTCCCATATTCATAGAACTCCACCTTGTAGTTGGCTTGGGCAGCAGCATCAGGGAACTTGATGTAATTGTCTTTCAGTTCACAAATAGCATTGGAGACTTTGGGGACTATTCTGCATACAGTCGGTTCACTTACACCACACAAATCTCCTGTTTCACGATGGAAGGTTCCAGATCAAAAATCTCAAGCTGATCAGTACTTGTAGGGAAGGGGGATGAGCCTTCCCCTAAGAGAGTCAGTTGAAAGCCTTGGCTCCAGCAAACAAATGATGTCATTTGCATTTCCTTTGTACATACGGAAACGGTCATGCAAATTGATTAAACTCAATATTAGGGAGATGTTCTTAATGTTTTGTACACTCAGTGTATGTTACATGTGCTACAAGGCGTAGTAAAACAATATATATTTGCTTTAGCGATATTAACCATGTCTATAAGTCTATTCAGAAGGCTCTGCTAAGCATTGCTCATCATAATGCAGTCATCCGCACTGCGAGACTGCTTTGACAGTACTGATTGGACTGTGTTCTCAGAAAATGCCGCACTGGATGACAGCAGAGGCTGTGTCTAATTTAGGGCTGTCCCCAACTAAAAAAAAATCTTGGTCGACCGAGAGTCGTCTGTTCTTTCAACCAATCGATTTTTTAATGTGTATTTTTCCATATATAGACACCCTATACAGTGGGGGGAAAAGTATTTAGTCAGCCACCAATTGTGCAAGTTCTCCCACTTAAAAAGATGAGAGAGGCCTGTAATTTTCATCATAGGTACACGTCAACTATGACAGACAAAATGAGGAAAACAATTCCAGAAAATCACATTGTAGGATTTTTATTGAATTTATTTGCAAATTATGGTGGAAAATAAGTATTTGGTCAATAACAAAAGTTTCTCAATACTTTGTTAAATACCCTTTGTTGGCAATGGCACAGGTCAAACGTTTTCTGTAAGTCTTCACAAGGTTTTCACACACTGTTGCTGGTATTTTGGCCCATTCCTCCATGCAGATCTCCTCTAGAGCAGTGATGTTTTGGGACTGTCGCTGGGCAACACAGACATTCAACTCCCTCCAAAGATTTTCTATGTGGTTGAGATCTGGAGACTGGCTAGGCCACTCCAGGACCTTGAAATGCTTCTAACGAAGCCACTCCTTCGTTGCCCGGGCGGTGTGTTTGGGATAATTGTCATGCTGAAAGACCCAGCCACGTTTCATCTTCAATGCCCTTGCTGATGGAAGGAGGTTTTCACTCAAAATCTCACGATACATGGCCCCATTCATTCTTTCCTTTACACGGAACAGTCGTCCTGGTCCCTTTGCAGAAAAACATCCCCAAAGCATGATGTTTCCACCCCCATGCTTCACAGTAGGTATGGTGTTCTTTGGATGCAACTCAGCATTCTTTGTCCTCCACACACGACGAGTTGAGTTTTTACCAAAAAGTTATATTTTGGTTTCATCTGACCATATGACATTCTCCCAATCCTCTTTTGGATCATCCAAATGCACTCTAGCAAACTTCAGACGGGCCTGGACATGTACTGGCTTAAGCAGGGGGACACGTCTGGCACTGCAGGATTTGAGTCCCTGGCGGCGTAGTGTGTTACTGATGGTAGGCTTTGTTACTTTGGTCCCAGCTCTCTGCAGGTCATTCACTAGGTCCCCCCGTGTGGTTCTGGGATTTTTGCTCACCGTTCTTGTGATCATTTTGACCCCACGGGGTGAGATCTTGCGTGGAGCCCCAGATCGAGGGAGATTATCAGTGGTCTTGTATGTCTTCCATTTCCTAATAATTGCTCCCACAGTTGATTTCTTCAAACCAAGCTGCTTACCTATTGCAGATTCAGTCTTCCCAGCCTGGTGCAGGTCTACACATTTTTTTCTGGTGTCCTTTGACAGCTCTTTGGTCTTGGCCATAGTGGAGTTTGGAGTGTGACTGTTTGAGGTTGTGGACAGGTGTCTTTTATACTGATAACAAGTTCAAACAGGTGCCATTAATACAGGTAACGAGTGGAGGACAGAGGAGCCTCTTAAAGAAGAAGTTACAGGTCTGTGAGAGCCAGAAATCTTGCTTGTTTGTAGGTGACCAAATACTTATTTTCCACCATAATTTGCAAATAAATTCATAAAAAATCCTACAATGTGATTTTCTGGATTTTTTTTTCTCAATTTGTCTGTCATAGTTGACGTGTACCTATGATGAAAATTACAGGCCTCTCTCGTCTTTTTAAGTGTGAGAACTTGCACAATTGGTGGCTGACTAAATACTTTTTTCCCCCACTGTATTTGAATAGAATCAACTGTATGTGTGCTACTGAGCTTGTCTGATGCGTTAAGCACTGCAATTAAAAATTAAGACGAAAATATACTAAAGAGGGAGCCAGAGATCAATATAGCCTAACCAGAAGAAAAAACCCTGTTCCCAACCCTCCTCCACCCGCTGCCACTGCTGCTGGTCTTTGCAGATTCTGACATTACACTGCTGGTGATTCTGACATTACACTGCTGGTAATAGGCTAAACCAGCGGTCGGCAACCTTTTCCATTTGGATTGCCAAGTTATCGTACCATTTCTACTGCTCTGCATGCCAGTTATGATTTTCATATGCACATTTTCGTGGAACAGTTTCATTTAATTTATAATAAAGTCTTCATATCTCAAAATCAATATCATGTGGTTAATCAAAATTATATTTAAATGAAAATGATAAAAATCTAAAAGTAACTTCTATTGCCATTGCCAGTATGTAAGAATAGCCTACATAAACCAACAAATAAAAACTTTGCAGACTGCAGGTAGAAAATATCCTGATAAAAATAAATATCCTATAAATCACATTGGCTATGCATGGACTGTCTGCAAGGAACTTGAAACATTGTATCAACTATTAACTTGGTCCAGCTTGATGGTGCTAGCAAACTTGCAACATTGTATAAAATATTCTGGGCCCTCAGAGTTTCCTGTGCCAGTGAGCTCTGGACAGACAGACACCGCTGTAGACTGTTTGCGCAAGGGATAAGAAGTAATCAGGTAGGCCTATTTTATGACATTTCCACCGGATCAGAGCATGCCATTTGTTTCCCCTTTCATGCTGAGTGGTTATTAAAAGGGAGAGAGCTGGAAATATTTTTCAAATAGGCTACGTTGAGGAACTAATGTCATTCTCAATGGAGGTAAAAACAGACTTCGTTTCTTACTTGCTGTTTGAGGCGAAGAAAATGTTTACTTTTAGAAGCTACACAGTGATGGTGAGTTAAGATCCCCAAATGGGCACATTTATAGGCCTACATTTGCGCTCAGGCCAGGTAGCCTAGGCCTACTTCTATGCATAATCAGGTGCGTGTCCTTACTCAAGATTGACAACTCGTAAATGGAATGAAATAAATCCAAACTTATTTTTCACAAATGTAGCCTAGTTTGTGTGCTCTGCAAACAAAGTGTCCACTCCTATAATGACAATGGTAAGACTGTAATGATATAGTGAATGCATTAACAGAAATTACCATACATTTTTTTATATATATTTGCCACTGCTTGACAAAAAAAATCTCGGCCGACCAACAGCCTATCGACCAAACAATCAACCATTCGACTAAACGGGGTTAGCCCTAGTCTGATTACATACAGTACCAGTCAAAAGTTTGGACACACCTACTCATTCAAGGGTTTTTCTTTATTTTTCACTATTTTCTACATTGTAGACTAATAGTGAAGACATCAAAACTATGAAATAACACACATGGAATCATGTAGTAACCAAAAAAATGTTAAACAAATCAAAATATATTTTATATTTGAGATTCTTCAAAGTAGCCACCCTTTGCTTTGATGACAGCTTTGCACACACTTGGCATTCTCTCAACCAGCTTCATGAGGTAGTCACCTGGAATGCATTTCAATTAACAGGTGTGCCTTGTTAATAGTTAATTTGTGGAATTTATTTCCTTCTTAATGCATTTGAGCCAATCAGTTGTGTTGTGACAAGGTAGCGGTGTTATACAGAAGATAGCCCTATTTGGTAAAAGACCAAGTCCATATTATGGCAAGAACAGCTCAAATAAGAGAAACGACAGTCCATCATTACTTTAAGACATGAAGGTCAGTGAATACGGGACATTTCAAGGACTTTGAAAGTTTCTTCAAGTGCAGTCGCAAAAACCATCAAGCACTATGATGAAACTGGCTCTCATGAGGACCGCCACATGAAAGGAAGACCCAGAGTTACCTCTACTGCAGAGGATAAGTTCATTAGAGTTACCAGCCTCAGAAATTGCAGCCCAAGTAAATGCTTCACAGAGTTCAAGTCATAGACACATCTCAACATCAACTGTTCAGAGGAGACTGTGTGAATCAGGCCTTCATGGTCAAATTGGTGCAAAGAAACCACTACTAAAGGACACCAATAATAAGAAGAGACTTGCTTGGGCCAAGAAACATGAGCAATGGACATTAGACCGCTGGAAATCTGTCCTTTGGTCTGATGAGTCCAAATTTGAGATTTTTGGTTCCAGCAGCCGTGTCTTTGTGAGACGCAGAGTAGGTGAACGGATTATCTCAGCATGTGTGGTTCCCACCGTGAAGCATGGGGCAGGAGGTGTGATGGTGTGGAGGTGCACACTTAACCAGCACGGCTACCACAGCATTCTGCAGCGATAAGCCATCCTATCTGGTTTGCGCTTAGTGGGACTATCATTTGTTTTTCAACAGGACAATGACCCAAAACACACCCCCAGGCTATTTTACCAAGAAGGAGAGTGATGGAGTGCAGCATCAGATGACCTGGCCTCCACACACTGTTGGAAAAGCATTCCTCATTATGCTGGTTGAGAGAATGCCAAGAGTGTACAAAGCTGTCATCAAGGCATCAAGGGTGGCTACTTTGAAGAATCTAAAATGGAAAATATATTTTCTTTGACATTGCTTAACTTTTTTGGTTACTACATGATTCCAAATGTGTTATGTCATAGTTGTGATGTCTTCACTATTATTCTACAATGTAGAAAATAGCAAAAATAAAGAAAAACCCTTGAATGAATAGGTGTGTCCAAACTTTTGACTGGTACTGTACATTTTTGTGAGGATATAGTGGTCCCTTCAAAAAGAGTTCAAGTGTTTTCAAATAATACGTCTTGGATTACAAAGGAACTGAAAACAACATTGAACTACAAAAAAGTAGCACTTTCTTCTGGTAATAGAGTGTAATCAAAACAGCCTGAAAAGACAAATAAAAGCAAAAAGGGCTTACCGAAAAGGTTCAAGGACTATTCCAGGACGGAAACATGAGGGATGCTTGGAAGGGCCTAAAAACCCTCTCTGGACTACCAACCAATTACACTGAGCCCAATGTCCAATCAAAAGAACATTGTATTGAGTTTGCAAAGTCTGAACTCTTTTATTGTAGATTTGATAGTCTGGACTTTAGTACTGAGAAAGTGTGAACTTTTATCTTTAGCACAAGGGGAAGCTGATTTAGTTAGAGGAAGCAGATGTTGATAGGGTATTAAAAAAAATATCAGTCAACAAAGCCACTGGCCCAGATAACATCAGTAACCATGTTCTGAAATCCTGTCACAAGGAATTGTCGGGTGTGTTCTGTGAGCTGTTCAATTGCTCACTGAGGGAGCACACTGTCACGATCGTCTTCTTGTGAGATATTGGACCAAGGCGCAGCGTGTGCAAAATACATCTCTTTACGAAACCGAACACTATCCAGAACTAACAAAACAACAAACGACCGTAAAGCTACGTAACGTAAGTGCACAGACAAGCAACAAACGTTCAACATAGACAATTACCCACAAACACATGATGCCCATGGCTGCCTTAAATATGGCTCCCAATTAGAGACAATAACCCACAGCTGTCTCCAATTGAGAACCAATCTAGGCAGCCATCAACATACAAACACCTAGACAAGACATTACCCCATAAACCTACAAACCCCTAGACAAACCAAAACACATACTACACCATGTCACACCCTGACCTAACTAAAATATTAGTGAAAACAAAGATAACTAAGGCCAGAGTGTGACATAACCCCCCCCTTAAGGTGCGAACTCCGGGCGCACCTGCATAAAGTCTAGGGGAGGGTCTGGGTGGGCGTCTGTCCACGGTGGCGGCTCTGGCACTGGTCGTGGTCCCCACCCCACCATAGTCACTACCCGCTTTCGTAGCCTCCTCCAAATGACCACCCTCCAACTTAACCCCACTGGATTAAGGGGCAGCACCGGACTAAGAGGCAGCACCGGACTAAGGGGCAGCACCAGGATAAGGGGCAGCACCAGGATAAGGAGCAGCACCAGGATATGGGGCAGCACCAGGATAAGGGGCAGCACCGGGCTAAGGGGCAGCACCGGACTAAGGGGCAGCACCGGACTGAATGGCGGATCCTGGCTGGCTGGCTCTGGCGGATCCTGGCTGGCTGGCGGATCCTGGCTGGACGGCTCTGGCGGATCCCGGCTGGACGGCTCTGGCGGATCCTGGCTGGACGGCTCTGGCGGATCCTGGCTGGACGGCTCTGGCGGATCCTGGCTGGACGGCTCTGGCGGATCCTGGCTGGACGGCTCATGGCTGGCTGACGGATCTGGCTGCTCATGGCTGGCTGACGGATCTGGCTGCTCATGGCTGGCGGAAGGCTCTGGCTGATCCTGTCTGGCGGAAGGCTCTGGCTGATCCTGTCTGGCGGAAGGCTCTGGCTGATCCTGTCTGGCGGAAGGCTCTAGCGGCTCCTGTCTGGCGGAAGGCTTTGGCTGATCCTGTCTGGCGGAAGGCTCTGGCTGATCCTGTCTGGCGGAAGGCTCTAGCGGCTCCTGTCTGGCGGACGGCTCTGAAGGCTCATGGCAGACGGGGCGGCTTAGCAGGCTCAGTACAGACGGGCAGTTCATGCAGCGCTTGGCAGACGGACAGTTCAGACGGCGTTGGGCAGACGGGCAGTCCAGGCGCCGTTAGGCAGACGGCAGACTCTGGCCGGCCGAGACGCACATAAGGCCTAGTGCGTGGTGCCGGAACTGGAGGTACCGGGCTGAGGACACGCATCTCAGGTCTAGTGCGGGGAGAAGGAACAGGGCATGCTGGACCCTGGGGACGCACATAAGGCCTAGTGCGTGGTGCCGGAACTGGTGGTCCCGGGCTGAGGACACGCATCTCAGGGCTAGTGCGGGGAGCAGGAACAGGCCGGACCGGGCTGGCGACGCGCACCGTAGGTTTGGTGCGAGTGGCAGGAACAGGCCGGGTCGGGCTGGCGACGCGCACCGTAGACTTGGTGCGGGTGGCAGGAACAGGCCGGGCTGGGCTGGCGACGTTCACCGTAGGCTTCGTACGTGGAGCAGGAACCGGCCGGGCTGGACTGGCGACGCACACCGTGGGCTTGATGCGTGGAGTAGGAACAGGCCGGTCCGTACTGGGAACACACACCACTGGCCTTAACCGGGGATCAGGAACGGGCCGGACCGGACTGGTAACACACCTCAGTCTCTTACGCCGTGCCTCAACTGCTTCCCTCCCTCTACTCGCCAATGGCTCCCGTAAACCGGTAGCCTTCTCTCCACGTCTCCCTGTGGCAGCCTCCTGCTGCCCAGCCGCCCAAGCCATGTGCCCCCCCCCAAAAAACTTTTTGGGGTTGCCTCTCGTCCTTCCGACGATGGCCCTGCTGACGCCATTGCTCCTCTCTCAGTCGCCTCTCCACTGTTTCACACCATGGCCGTCGATCCATCCCATCCAGGATTTCCTCCCAAGTCCAAGACCCTTTACCTTCCAAAATCTCCTCCCATGTCCAGACCCTTGGCTCCTGGACACGCCGCTTGGTCCTTTGATGGTGGGTAATTCTGTCACGATCGTCTTCTTGTGAGATATTGGACCAAGGCGCAGCGTGTGCAAAATACATCTCTTTATTTTGGACGAGGGAAAAAACACGAAACCGAACACTATCCAGAACTAACAAAACAACAAACGACGTGAAGCTACATAACGTAAGTGCACAGACAAGCAACAAACGTTCAACATAGACAATTACCCACAAACACATGATGCCCATGGCTGCCTTAAATATGGCTCCCAATTAGAGACAATAACCCACAGCTGTCTCCAATTGAGAACCAATCTAGGCAGCCATCAACATACAAACACCTAGACAAGACATTACCCCATAAACCTACAAACCCCTAGACAAACCAAAACACATACTACACCATGTCACACCCTGACCTAACTAAAATATTAGTGAAAACAAAGATAACTAAGGCCAGAGTGTGACACACACAGTACCAGCTCTGTGGAAATCATCCATCGTATGCCCAGTGCCCAAGAAGAGCCGCCCTGCTGTTTTAAATGATTACCACACCTTTGCATTAACACATGTCTTAATTAAATGTTTTGAGCGCCTGATTCTCTCCCACATACAAAACAAGGTTTGAGACATTGTAGACCCCTTTCAATTCACCTACAAGCAACAGAGAGGAGTGGACGATGCTCTTGTGTACTTACTACACCTGGCTCAGTCCCATCTTGAGAAGCATAAATCCTATGCCCGGATTATGTTTGCAGACTTTTCCAGTGCTTTAAACACAACACAGCCACATCTAAATGGTTCAGAATCCTCATTATGTGAATTTGATATTTTTTGTCAAATAGACCACAATGGGTGAGATTCAACGGTGAGTGCAGCACTAAGAAAACCATCTCAACTGGATCACCACAGGGCTCAGTCATCTCTCCTGTCCTATTTACACACTATACAGATGACTGTAGGAGCACCTGCCCTGAGATAACATACGTAAAATACTCAGATGGAACTGTTATTGGAACTTCCAATTCTGATGACATGATTGTCTACAGTGGACAAGTTTGACCTCTGGTGCAAGGAGAACTTCCTGGATCTGAATGCCACCAAGACCAAAGACCTTAGCATAGACTTTAGGAAGCAATCTTCAGCTCCGAAAGAAATCACCATTGGTGACCAGAGCATAGAACAGGTGGAGGAGTATAAGTACCTCAGTACAATAGTTGACAATACATTGAATTTTGGAGCCAATAGTGGGTTAGTGTCAATCCAGACTGTACTTCCTGCGTAAACTTATAAGGCTGAATGTCAATCAATCTGCTTTACATCCTTTTACAGATGTTTTATTGAACCTGTCTTAACATTTAGTGTAGTTGCCTGGTTTCGCTCCCTGACATGGGCAAGTCAGAATACCCTGGATAGAGTTGTGCAGGCCAGTGGTAAGATTGTAGGGAGAAAGTGAAAGGCTCTCTGAGAAATGTACAAAGAGTGCACATGTAAGAGAGGTAAAGAAATCATTTTGGATCTTACAAATCCACTGACCAGCCAATATGCAATACTGCCATCAGTGTGCAGATGTAGGTCTTTACCTCTTAAAACCAAGTGAGTTACTAACAGTTTTGTACCGGTAGCAGTACAGCTTTTAAGTGAAAATGTATTTGTGTGACTTACATTTGTCTTGTCTAGCACCGCTGTTCCGGATGACTGTGTGATCACGCTCTCCGTAGCCGATGTGAGTAAGACCTTTAAAAAGGTCAACATTCACATGGCCGTAGGGCCAGACGGATTAGCAGGACGTGTACTCCAATCATGCGCTGACCAACTGGCAAGTGTCTTCACTAACATTTTCAACCTCTCCCTGTCTGAGTCTGTAATACCAACATGTTTCAAGCATACCACCATAGTCCCTGTGCCCAAGAACACTAAGGTAACCTGCCTGAATGACTACCAAACCGTAGCACTCACGTCTCCGGCCATGAAGTGCTTTGAAAGGCAGGTAATGGCTCACGTCAACACCATTATCCCAGAAACCCTACACCCACTCCAATTTGCCTACAACCCCAACATATCCACAGATGATGCAATCTCTATTGCGCTCCACACTGCCCTTTCACACCTGGACAAAAGGAACACCTATGTGAGAATGCTGTTCATTGACTACAGCTCAGCATTCAACACCATAGTGCCCTCAAAGCTCATCACTAGGCTAAGTACCCTGGGACTAAACACCTTCCTCTGCAACTGGATCCTAGACTTCCTGACGGGCCACCTCCAGGTGGTAAGGGTAGGTAACAACACATCCCCGACGCTGATCCTCAGGGATGCATGCTCAGACCCCTCCTGTACTCCCTGTTCACCCATGACTGCATGGCCAGGCACGACTCCAACACCATCATTACGTTTGCCAATGACGCAACAGTGGTAGGCCTGATCACCGACAACGATGAGACAGCCTATAGGGAGGAGGTCAGAGACCTGGCCATGTGGTGCCAGGACAACAGGAGATGATTGTGGACTACAGGAAAAAGAAGAGGACAGAGCTTGCCCCATTTTCATCGACGGGGCTGTAGTGGAGCAGGTTGAGAGCTTCAAGTTCCTTGGTGTCCACATCACCAACAAACTAACATGGTCCAAGCACACCGAGACAGTCATAAAGAAGGTACAACAAAACCTATTCCCCCTAAGGAATCTGAAAAGATTTGGCATGGGTCCTCAGATCCTCAAAAGGTTCTATAGCTGCACCATCGAGAGCATCCTGACTGGTTGCATCACTGCCTGGTATGGCAACTGCTCGGCCTCCGACCGCAAGGCACTACAGAGGGTAGTGCGTACGGCCCAGTACATCCTGCCATCCAGGACTTCTATACCAGGCGGTGTCAGAGGAAGGCCCTAAAAATTGTCAAAGACTCCAGCCATCCTAGTCATAGACTGTTCTCTCTGCTACCGCACGGCAAGCGGTACCGGAGCGCCAAGTCTAGGTCCAAGAGGCTTCGAAACAGCTTCTACCCCCAAGCCATAAGACTCCTGAACATCTAATATAATGGCTACCCAGACTACTTGCATTACCCCCCCCTTTTACGCTGCTGCTACTCTTTGTTTATTATCTATGCATAGTCACTTTCATAACTCTACCTACATGTACCTATTACCTCAATTACCTCGACTAACCGGTGCCCCGGCACATTGACTCGGTACCCCCTGTATATAGCTTCGCTATTGTTATTTTACTGCTGCTCTTTAATTTTTTCAAAAATATTTATTTATTTATTATTTCTTAAAATTGCTTTATTGGTTAAGGGCTTGTAATTAAGCATTTCACTGTAAGGTGTTGTTCACCTGTTGTATTCGGCGCATGTGACAAATACAATTTGATTTGATTTAATGAAATAGATTTTTGTGACTTACAATTATCTTGTATATACCTTGTAAGCGTTTGTATCTGTCATGTGTGGATGATTCTATTCATGTTTACTACTTTATTTTTATCTCATCTGTCACAACTGAAGTTCCTTCTGGAAAAATTAAGTAAATCAATTCAATTCAATTAATCTTGGTATGTAGTCCTACTTTAATGTTAGATGTCCTTGAGTGTCCTGAAAGGCATCGGCCAAATAACATTTATTATTATTATTATTGTCAATATGTATATTGTTTCAGGAAACTAGGCGTATGTCGCGCGTCACTACTTCACAGAAGAGCCATTTGAATGTAAACTTTTTTTTTAAATCAAAATGCGTTTTTTGGCAGAAATGGATTCTGGAACATGTGAACTTTCATGTGCCTTAATAACAAACTTCTATGCCATCTGTAAATATGAATAAAATTGTTAAATTACGAGCCTAGTTGGTTTAGCCACAGAAAAAGACAGCAACCTTCCCGCTAGCCATGATTGGCTAAGGTAATGAGTGGGCTGGGCATGCGGAGAGATGGGTTCGGATTGGTCTGCCATGTAGGACGCTTCTGTCTATAACATGAGCTGGTCAGTATGTGTAGGTAATCCTTTCTAACATTTTTGAAAGATATCACGTTGTAGAACTGCATACAGTGCCTTGCAAAAGTATTCATCCGCCTTGGCGTTTTTCCTATTTTGTTGCATTACAACCTGTCATTTAAATTGATTTTTATTTGGATTTCATGTAATGGACATACACAAAATATTCCAAATTGGTGAAGTGAAATGAAAAAAATAACTTGTTAAAAAAATTATAAAAAATAAATAATGGAAAAGTGGTGCGTGCATATGTATTCACCCCCTTTGCTATGAAGACCCTAAATAAAATCTGGTGCAACCAATTACCTTCAGAAGTCACATAATTAGTTAAATAAAGTCAAACTGTGTGCAATCTAAGTGTCACATGATCTGTCACATGATCTCAGTATATATACACCTGTTCTGAAAGGCACCAGAGTCTGCAACTCCACTAAGCAAGGGGCACCACCAAATCAAATCAAATTTTATTTGTCACATACACGTGTTTAGCAGATGTTATAGCGGGTGTAGCGAAATGCTTGTGCTTCTAGCTCCGACAGTGCAGTAATATCTAACAATTTCAGAACATATACCCAATACACACAAAAAAGTAAGGAATGGGATTTAAGAATATATACATATATGGACAAGCAATGACAGAGCGGCATGGACTAAGATACAGAAGAATATTATAGAATAGAATGCAGTATATACATATGAGATGAGTAGTGCAAGATATGTAAACATTATTAAAGTGACTAGTGTTCCATTTCTTAAAGTGGCCAGTGATTTCAATAGGCAGCAGCAGCCTCTAATATGCTAGTGATGGCTATTTAACAGTCTGATGGCCTTGAGATAGACGCTGTTTTTCATTCTCTCGGTCCCAACTTTGATGCACCTTTACTGACCTCGCCTTCTGGATGATAGCGGGGTGAACAGGCAGTGGCTCGGGTGGTTGATGTCCTTGATGATCTTTTTGGCCTTCCTGTGACATCGGGGGCTGTATGTGTCTTGGAGGGCGGATAGTTTGCCCCCGGTAATGGGTTCGGCAGACCGCACCACCCTCTGGAGAGCCTTGCGGTTGTGGGCGGTGCAGTTGCCATACCAGGCGGTGATACAGCCCGACAGGATGCTCTCAATTGTGCATCTGTAAAAGTTTGTGAGGGTTTTAGGTGATAAGCCAAATTTCTTCAGCCTCCTGAGGTTGAAAAGGCTCTGTTGCGCCACACTGTCTGCGTGGGTGGACCATTTCAGTTTGTCGGTGATATGTATGCCAAGGAACTTGAAGCTTTCCACCTTCTCCACTGCGGTCCCGTCGTTGTGGATAGGGGGGTGCACTCTCTGCTGTTTCCTGAAGTCCACGATCATCTCCTTTGTTTTGTTGATGTTGAGTGAGAGGTTATTTTCCTGTCACCACACTCCCAGAGCCCTCACCTCCTCCCTGTAGGCGGTCTCGTCATTGTTGGTAATCAAGCCTACTACTGTTGTGTCGTCTGCAAACTTGATGATTGAGTTGGAGGCGTGCTTGGCCACGCAGTCATGGGTGAACAGGGAGTATAGGAGGGTGTTGAGCACGCACCCTTGTGGGGCCCCAGTGTTGAGAATCAGCGAAGTGGAGATGTTGTTTCCTACTTTCACCACCTGGGGGCGGCCCGTCAGGAAGTCCAGGACCCAGTTGCACAGGGCGGGGTTCAGACCCAGGGCTTCGAGCTTAATGATGAGCTATGGTACTATGGTGTTGAATGTTGAGCTATAGTCAATGAACAGCATTCTTACTTAGGTATTCCTCTTGTCCAGATGGGATAGGGCAGTGTGCAGTGTGATGGCAATTGCATCGTATCTATTGGGGCGGTAAGTAAATTGAAGTGGGTCTAGGGTGACAGGTAAGGTAGAGGTGATATGATCCTTGACTAGTCTCTCAAAGCACTTCATGATGACAGAGGTGAGTGCTACAGGGCGACAGTCATTTAGTTCAGTTACCTTTGCTTTCTTGGGTACAGGAACAATGGTGGCCATCTTGAAGCATGTGGGAACAGCAGACAGGGAAAGGGAGAGATTGAATATGTCCATGAACACACCAGCCAGCTGGTCTGCGCATGCTCTGAGGACGCGGCTAGGGATGCCGTCTGGGCCGGCAGCTTTGCAAGTGTTAACATGCTTAAATGTCTTAATCACGTTGGCCATGGAGAAGGTGAGGCCACAGTCCTTGGTAGTGGGCCTCGTCAGTGGCACTGTGTTATCCTCAAAGCGGGCGAAGGAGGTGTTTAGCTTGTCTGGAAGCGAGATGTCGGTGTCGGCGACATGGCTGGTTTTCTTTTTGTAGTCCGTGATTGTCTGTAGACCCTGCCACATACGTCTCGTGTCTGAGCCGTTGAATTGCGACTCGACTTTGTCTCTATACTGATGTTTTGCCAAGCAAGTGGCACCATGAAGACCAAGGAGCTCTCCAAACAGGTCAGGGACAAAGTTGTGGAGAAGTACAGATCAGGGTTGGGTTATAAAAAAACATCAGAAACTTTGAACATCCCACGGAGCACCATTAAATCCATTATTAAAAAATGGAAAGAATATTGCACCACAACAAACCTGCCAAGATAGGGCCGCCCACCAAAACTTAAGAACCAGGCAAGGAGGGCATTAGTCAGAGAGGCAACAAAGAGACCAAAGATAACGCTGAAGGAGTTGCAAAGCTCCACAGCGGAGATTGTAGTATCTGTCCACAGGACCCTTTTAAGCCATACACCCCACAGAGCTGGGCTTTACGGAAGAGTGGCCAGAAAAAAGCCATTGCTTAAAGAAAAACATAAGCAAACACGCTTGGTGTTCGCCAAAAGGCATGTGGGAGACTCCCCAAACATATGGAAGAAGGTACTCTGGTCAGCGGAAGCCATCCAACTTGAAGGAGCTGGAGCAGTTTTTCCTTGAAGAATGGGCAAAAATTCCAGTGGCTAGAGACATACCCCAAGAGACTTGCAGCTGTAATTGCTGCAAAAGGTGGGTCTACAAAGTATTGACTTTGGGGGGTGAATAGTTTAATTTTTTTGTCTTATTTGTTGTTTGTTTCACAAGAAAAAATATTTTGCATCTTCAAAGTGGTAGGCATGTTGTGTAAATCAAATGATACAAACTCCCCCAAAATCAATTTTAATTCCAGGTTGTAAGGAAACAAAATAGGAAAAATACCAAAGGGGGTGAATACTTTTTTGATCATCTTTATCAAAGGTGCCAATAATTTTGGACCTGACTGTAATTACTTTTGGGTGTGTCTATTTAGGCAGGAATCTACATATTTGTTCTAAGAGGACAGTTAGAGATATGATCTAAGAGGCATGGTCTAAGAAAAGAATAACTACTGAAAACATTGGTATTATCGGTTAGTTAGACTGAAGAAAATAAAGGGTGCTTCCAGAGCAATTAAAATGAAATTCTGCCAACCCAATGGTTTTCCAAAAGTCAACTGTAATAATGAACTCGATCAAAGTGGGACGGAAGCTGTGATACACACGTTTGCCCAGACGCACGGACACACACACAAACAAACAAACACAAACTGTCGATGTTTGCACAGGGACGTTAGCCTGAAGACAGATTTGATCCTGGACCAAGAGAGAAAATGGTTTTCTGATTGAATCAACAGCTACCTGCTGCTCCCTTATCGCTCGCTCGCTCGCGCACACACACACACACACACACACATACCAACCGCACGTTACAACCAATGTTGTAAAAAGATTGAGCTGGTCCTAAACAACGTTTTTTTTCAAAAAGAGGAGTGCAAGGTGATCTTCCATTTCTTGAATTCTGCTCTTCTAACAGAGAGCATCCAATTACTAGCATTCATAACATACGAACAAAGCCAATAGGCCATGTTGGCTTCAGTTGGCTTCTTAGTAAAATTATGTATAAAACCTTTATTCATATTCCGCGGAATATTCATAGGCATTCTCCGGAGAAGACCTTTTGATCATAGACCAAATAATGTGTTTCATTATCTACTTAAATGTATTATTATTTTTTTTATTTATTTCACCTTTATTTAACCAGGTAAACCAGTTGAGAACAAGTTCTCATTTACAACTGCGACCTGGCCAAGATAAAGCAAAGCAGTGCGATAAAAACAACAACACAGAGTTACATATGGGGTAAAACAAAACAAAAATCCAAAAAAAATACAACAGAAATACAATTAATATACAGTGTGCAAATTTAGCAAGTTATGGAGGTAAGGCAATAAAATAGGCTATAGTGCAAAATAATTACAATTTAGTATTAACACTGGAATGATGTGCAAGAGATGATGTGCAAATAGAGATACTGGGGTACAGATGAGCAAAATAAATAACAATATAGGGATGAGGTAGTTGGGCGGGCTAATTTCAGATGGGCTGTGTACAGGTGCAGTGATCGGTAAGGTGCTCTGACAACTGATGCTTAAAGTTAGTGAGGGAGATAAGTGTCTCCAGCTTCAGAGATTTTTGCAATTTGTTCCAGTCATTGGCAGCAGAAAACTGGAAGGAATTGCGGCCAAAGGAGGTGTTGGCTTTGGGGATGACCAGTGAGATATACCCGCTGGAGCGCAGACTACGGGTGGGTGTTGCTATGGTGACCAATGAGCTAAGATAAGGCGGGGATTTGCCTAGCAGTGATTTATAGATGGCCTGGAGCCAGTGGGTTTGGCGACGAATATGTAGTGAGGACCAGCCAACAAGAGCGTACAGGTCACAGTGGTGGGTATTATATGGGGCTTTGGAGACAAAACGGATGGCACTGTGATAGACAACATCCAATTTGCTGAGTAGAGTGTTGGAGGCTATTTTGTAAATGACATCGCCGAAGTCAAGGATCGGTAGGATAGTCAGTTTTACGAGGGCATGTTTGGCAGCATGAGTGAAGGAGGCTTTGTTGCGAAATAGGAAACCGATTCTAGATTTAACTTTGGATTGGAGATTCTTAATGTGAGTCTGGAAGGAGAGTTTACAGTCTAACCAGACACCTAGATATTTGTAGTTGTCCACGTACTCTAGGTCAGACCCGTCTAGAGTAGTGATTCTAGTCGGGTGGGCGGGTGCAAGCAGCGTTCGGTTGAAGAGCATGCATTTTGTTTTACTAGTGTTTAAGAGCAGTTGGAGGCTACTGAAGGAGTGTTGTATGGAATTGAAGCTCGTTTGGAGGTTTGTTAACACAGTGTCCAATGAAGGGCCAGATGTATACAAAATGGTGTCGTCTGCGTAGAGGTGGATCTGAGAGTCACCAGCAGCAAGAGCGACGTCATTGATATACACAGAGAAAAGAGTTGGCCCAAGAATTGAACCCTGTGGCACCCCCATAGAGACTGCCATAGGTCCAGACAACAGGCCCTCCGATTTGACACATTGAACTCTATCTGAGAAGTAGTTGGTGAACCAGGCGAGGCAGTCATTTGAGAAACCAAGGCTATTTAGTCTGCCAATAAGAATGCGGTGGTTGACAGAGTCGAAAGCCTTGGCCAGGTCAATGAAAACGGCTGCACAGTACTGTCTATTATCAATCGCGGTTATAATATCATTTAGGACCTTGAGCGTGGCTGAAGTGCACCCATGACCAGCTCGGAAACCGGATTGCATAGCGGAGAAGGTACGGTGGGATTCGAAATGGTTGGTGATCTGTTTGTTGACTTGGCTTTCAAAAACTTTTGAAAGGCAGGGCAGGATGGATATGGGTCTGTAACAGTTTGGATCTAGAGTGTCACCCCCTTTGAAGAGGGGGATGACCGCGGCAGCTTTCCAATCTCTGGGGATCTCAGACGTTACGAAAGAGAGGTTGAACAGGCTAGTAATAGGGGTTGCGACAATTTCGGCGGCTAGTTTTAGAAAGAAAGGGTCCAGATTGTCTAGTCCAGATGATTTGTAGGGGTCCAGATTTTGCAGCTCTTTTAGAACATCAGCTGTCTGGATTTGTGTGAAGGAGAAGCGGGGGGGCATGGGCAAGTTGCAGCGGAGGGTGCAGAGCTGGTGGCCGGGGTAGTGGTAGCCAGGTGGAAAGCATGGCCAGCCGTAGCAAAATGCTTGTTGAAATTCTCGATTATTGTAGATTTATCGGTGGTGATAGTGTTTCCTAGCCTCAGTGCAGTGGGCAGCTGGGAGGAAGTGCTCTTATTTTCCATGGACTTTACAGTGTCCCAAAACTTTTTGGAGTTAGTGCTACAGGATGCAAATTTCTGTTTGAAAAAGTTAGCCTTTGCTTTCCTAACTGCTTGTGTATATTGGTTCCTAACTTCCCTGAAAAGTTGCATATCACGGGGGCTATTTGATGCTAATGCAGTACGCCACAGGATGTTTTTGTGCTGGTCAAGGGCAGTCAAGTCTGAGGAGAACCAGGGGCTATATCTGTTCTTAGTTCTGTATTTTTGAATGGGGCATGTCTATTTAAGATTGAGAGGAAATTACTTTTAAAGAACAACCAGGCATCCTCTACTGACGGAATGAGATCTATATCCATCCAGGATACCTGGGCCAGGTCAATTAGGAAGGCCTGCTCGCTGAAGTGTTTTTGGGAGCGTTTGACAGTGATGAGGGGTGGTCGTTTGACCGCGGACCCGTTACGGACGCAGGCAATAAGGCAGTGATCGCTGAGATCCTGGTTGAAGACAGCGGAGGTGTATTTAGAGGGTAAGTTAGTCAGGATGATATCTATGAGGGTACCCATGTTTACGGATTTAGGGTTGTACCTGGTAGGTTCGTTGATAATTTGCGTGAGGTTGAGGGCATCTAGCTTGGATTGTAGGATGGCTGGGGTATTAAGCATATCCCAATTTAGGTCACCAAGCAGTACGAACTCTGAGGATAGATGGGGGCAATCAATTCACATATGGTGTCCAGGGCACAGCTGGGGGCTGAGGGGGGTCTGTAGCAAGCGGCAACAGTGAGAGATTTATTTCTGGAAAGGTGGATTTTTAGAAGTAAAAGCTCAAACTGTTTGGGCACAGACCTGGATAGTATGATGGAGCTCTGCAGGCTATCTCTACAGTAGATTGCAACTCCACCCCCTTTGGCAGTTCTATCTAGACGGAAAATGTTATAGTTGGGGATGGAAATTTCAGAATTTTTGGTGGCCTTCCTAAGCCAGGATTCAGACACTGCTAGAACATCAGGGTTGGCGGAGTGTGCTAACGCAGTGAATAACTCAAACTTAGGAAGGAGGCTTCTGATATTTATGTGCAGAAAACCAAGACTTTTACGGTTACAGAAGTCAACAAATGATAGCTCCTGGGGAGTAGGAGTGATACTGGGGGCTGCAGGGCCTGGGTTAGCCTCTACATCACCAGAGGAACAGAGGAGGACTAGAATAAGGATACGACTAAAGGCTTTAAGAACTGGTCTTCTAGTGCGTTGGGTACATAGAATAAAGGGGACAGTTCTCCGGGCGTTGTAGAAAAGATTCAGGGCATTATGTACAGAAAAGGATATGGAAGGATATGAGTACAGTTCAGGTAATCCTAAGTGTTGGGTAACAATGAAAGAGATAGCGTCATTGGAGGCATCGATTGAGCCGGTCTCGGCGTGTATGGGGGAGGAACAAAGGAACTATATGAGACAGTTTGAGAGGGACTAGGGGTTCTACATTGAAATTGTATAATAAGAACTAACCCAAACAGCAATAGGCAAGGCATAATTGACATGGGAGAGAGGCATAAAGCAGTCACGTGTTATTAGAGAGAGCTAAGACACAACTGGAAATAGCGATAACGTTTGGGCTAAGACTAAACAGAATAAACAGGACAGAGTACCGTGTAAAGGAACAGTCCAGCAGGCATCAGCTGTGCAGCTGAGTGATCATAAGGTCCAGTGAACAGCAATATGTGAGTCCGAGAGCAGTTCAAATTGGTGCTTCAGCACAGCTAGCAGGGAGCTAGCAGGCTAGCTCAAGGCTAACTGGTGCTTGCTATATGGCAATGGTAATGGTAATCAGCCAACAACAGGTTGCAGCTAGCTAGCTGGTTGTGATGATCCGGCGCTAGGGTCCAGTGATTCCGGCAGAAAGTCCAATAAGCTATGGGTCGATAGCACGCTGGGTCGATAGCACGCTGTGCAGACTGGCCGACGAATTGTCCAGGCTAGCTAGAGCTGGCTGGTGGATAGTGTAGGCCACGGACAATGGTGAAGACGCTAACGGTGACTAATAACAGGTAGCCATTTAGTTGCAGCTAGCTAGCTGGTTGTGATGATCCGGCGCTAGGGTCCAGTGATTCCGGCAGAAAGTCCAATAAGCTATGGGTCGATAGCACGCTGTGCAGACTGGCCGACGAATTGTCCAGGCTAGCTAGAGCTGGCTGGTGGATAGTGTAGGCCACGGACAGTGGTGAAGACGCTAACGGTAACTAATAGCAGGTAGCCAATTCAGATTGCGGCTACACACGTTTCAGCTTACGGTTCTTGATGAAAGTTATAAAGAAATAATAGAATCCTTTCCACGTTGGGTGAGGCGGGTTGCAGGAGAGTATATTTAGTTAAAGAATGAAAGTAAAAAATTGAGAAATATAGACAAAAAAACAAGAAACGGGATATTTACACAGGACGAAAAAATAAAAGCGACCGTACTGCTACGCCATCAAATTAACTAAACATCCCCCTCCACTTAACTCTGGTTGTATTTCCATAACATCTAACATCTACTACGAGAAACTTAACTAACAAAATGTGACTCTCAGAATCAGCTCTTCAATTAAACTGTCAGGAGAAAAGAGGAGAGGATGACTTTGAGATGATGGCAAATCAATTCGCCTCCTGAAAGTGGTTGAAATTGCCGAAGGAGGACATTCTTCGAAAATGGTTGAATAGAGAGAAAGATGAAAGCTGCTCTGTTAATGTATCCTGTTCTCTTTTTCTCCCGTGTGTGTGTCAGAGAGAGTGTGTGTGAGAGAGAGAGTGTGTGCACATTCAAGCATTTCTGCGTGTCTGTCTGTTTGAGCGTCTGTTTAGTTGTGTGTGTTGTCATTTGAATGCTCCTCTCTCGCGCCTGTATAAGTAGATTTAGTGTATCATACTGCATGTTCTTCTCAGTATTCACTGGGTATGGAGGGGGAGAGACAGTTGTGTAGGCACGGGTGTGCCCACTGGGGAGCCAGGCCCACCCAATCAGATTGAGCAACAAATTATTATTATTGTTATTATTTATTCTCTACTTGTCAGTGTTCCAAACAGGACATTATTTGTCTTTTTACCTAAACACAGTGCTTGACTTGGGCAGGAGCTCACCGGAACTGAGTACCAGCAACTGAAAAAAAATTCTGCTTGAGTTCCTGCACCTCCTATAGAATATTAGTTCAAAAGTATTGAGGAGTTCCTGCACCTACTGTAAATATATGTGGTACCAGCTCCCAAAATGAGTACCCTGCACCTTTTCAGATCAAGTCAATCACTGGCCTAAACATGCATACACAATCAGATGGAATTCATAGCAAGCAGTAGGGAGGTGGTGGGAAAGGGTAAAGGATATACAGTTGAAGTTGGAAGTTTACATACACCTTAGCCAAGTACATTAAACTCAGTTTTTCACAATTCCTGACATTTAATCCTATTAAAGATTCCCTGTCTTAGGTCAGTTATGATCACCACTTTATTTTAAGAATGTGAAATGTCAGAATAATAGTAGAGAGAATGATTTATTTCAGCTTTTATTTCTTTCATCACATTCCCAGTGGGTCAGAAGTTTACATACACTCAATTAGTATTTGGTAGCATTGCCTTTAAATTGTTTAACTTGGGTCAAATGTTTCGGGTAGCCTTCCACAAACTTCCCACAATAAGTTGGGTGAATTTTGGCCCATTCCTCTTGACAGAGCAGGTGTAACTGAATCAGGTTTGTAGGCCTCCTTGCTCGCACACGCTTTTTCAGTTCTGCCCACAAATGTTCTATAGGATTGAGGTCAGGGCTTTGTGATGGCCACTCCAATACCTTGACTTTGTTGTCCTTATGCCATTTTGCTTCACGATTGGGATGGTGTTCTTCGGCTTGCAAGCAACCCCCTTTTTCCTCCAAACATAATGATGGTCATTATGGCCAAACAGCTCTATTTTTGTTTTATCAGACCAGAGGACATTTCTTCAAAAAGTACGATCTTTGTCCCTATGTGCTGTTGCAAACCGTAGTCTGTCTTTTTATGGTGGTTTTGGAACAGTGGCTTCTTCCTTGCTGAGCGACCTTTCAGGTTATGTCGATATAGGACTAGTTTTACTGTGGATATAGATACTTTTGTACCTGTTTCCTCCAGCATCTTCACAAAGTCCTTTGCTGTTGTTCTGGGATTGATTTGCACTTTTCGCACCAAAGTACGCTCATCTCTAGGAGACAGAACTCGTCTCCTTCCTGAGCGGTATGACAGCTGCGTAGTCCCATGGTGTTTATACTTGCATACTATAGTTTGAACAGATGAAAGTGGTACCAGGCATTTGGAAATTGCTCCCAAGGATTAACCAGATTTGTGGAGGTCTACAATATTTTTTCTGAGGTCTTGGCTGATTTCTTTTGATTTTCCCATGATGTCAAGCAAAGAGGCACTGAGTTTGAAGGCAGGTTTTGAAATACATCCACACGTACACCTCCAATCGACTCTAATGATGTCAATTAGCCTATCAGAAGCTTCTAAAGCCATGACTACATTTTCTGGAATTTTCCAAGCTGTTTAAAGGCACAGTCAATTTAGTGTATGTACACTTCTGACCCACTGGAATTGTGATACAGTGAATTATAAGTGAAATAATCTGTCTGTAAACAATTGTTGGAAAAATTACTTGTGTAATGCACAAAGTAGATGTCCTAACCAACTTGCCCAAACTATAGTTTGTTAACAATACATTTTTGGAGTGGTTGAAAAAATAGTTTTAATGACTCCAACCTAAGTGTATGTAAACTTCCGACTTCAACTGTACAGGTAACTGCAAAATAAAGGTAACACCAATATAAAGTGTCTTAACAGGGCATTGGGCCACCACGAACCACCAGAACAGCTTCAATGTGCCTTGGCATAGATTATGGCATAGCCTGGAACTCTATTGGAGGGATGCGACACCATTCTTCCACGAGAAATTACATAATTTGGTGTTTTGTTGATGGTGCTGGAAAACACTGTCTCAGGCGCAACTCCAGTTCAATTGAGTTCAGATCTGGTGACTGAGACACATCACACACACACACACACACACACACACACACACACACACACACACACACACACACACAGCTATGTCTTGCTATACTTGTGATTACTTTTGGGGCAATTGGTTCCCTATCAAAATCCTATTTTCTCTAACCCTAACCCTAAACCTAACCCCTGAGCCTAAAATAGCCTTTTTACAAGAGAGGACCGGCGACATTTCCTCACTTCTTTGAATTTTAGCTGGTTTATTATTCTTGTGAGGACTTCTGGTACTACAGTAAAACGTGTACACACACACACACCCTTTAAACCCTTTGAGACCCCTCTTTCAAAGTCACTGAGATCTCTTCTTCTAGACATTGTAAACAAAATAATGGGCAACAGGCATTTTTATACATGACCCAAAGCATGATGGGATGTTAATTGCTTAATTAATTCAGGAACCACACCTTTGTGGGAGCACCTGCTTTTAATATACTTTGTATCCCTCATTTACTCAATTGTTTCCTTTATTTTGGCAGTTACCTGTATATGTGACCGACCGGCTTGAATCGGTCTTATGTAGCAAAAATTGAAATTGTGTTTTTTACATTGGATAAAAGTATAGACTCAGAGCTAGAAAATGGTATATCATACACTACCGTTGAGGAACAATGGGAAAGTAATTCTGCTTTGAAAGTTGATAGACTTGTAACCTCACTTTTGAGAAAATGGCCCTTGAATGTTTTGGTACATGTACTGGAGAGCTCTTCTTTGTCTACACCCATTCAGCATCGTTCACACCCTCTAAAGCCCCACCCATCTCTTCAAGGATTCACATGGGAGGCCATGTACTTAACAACCAGAGATTTCAAGACTAAAGGCTGGTTTATACTACGGGTGTGTTCATAAAGTGCCAGAGTGTGCTCAGAGTGCACTCTGGGCATTCATAAATTCAGAGCATTGTTAGATTGTCCGTTCGGAAATCGGAGCAGATAGCCAGAGCGAATTTACCAGCTACGCCTATCGACAGTTGTCGCAGTGACATCATGAACATTCTATTGAAATTGTTACTTGCATAGTGGAGTCTTTTGTTTAGACATGTAGCTAGCTAGCTAAACAATGAACCATAATCCCAACTCATAACGTTACTACCCTGCATGAATCTACAGGTAGCTAACCAACCTGGTTCAATGTTAGCTAGCTCACATTAAGCTATAACTAGCAATGGAAATGGCTCTGAGATAATATAACTATACAGATCATACACGTAACATTAGCTAGCGAGCCAGCCAGCTATCGTTAGCTAGCTAGCTAACAGTACACTTTCTGACAAAATTAGAAACGTGTAATGTCTGAAAATGTAGCTAGCTAGACTATCTTACCCGTATACATGGATGGACGCTTCTTCCTCTCTGTCACGGATGCCATGCTTGCCCTTAGTTTGAAGATGTAATCCGGTGACAGGTGTTTTATACAACAGCCTTCTGTGTGTTCTCTTTTCGACTCTGTCTGCAAATTTGCAATCAAATGCCAGAATGTTCTCCATCTCCTTAGCTATCATACTCTAATTCCACTGACTATTTTTCCTATTTTGTTGCCTTACAACCTGGAATTAAAATGGATTTTTGGGGGGTTTGTATCATTTGATTTACACAACATGCCTACCACTTTGAAGATGCAAAATATGTTTTATTGTGAAACAAACAAGAAGTAAGACAAAAAAAACAGAAAACTTGAGCGTGCATAACTATTCACCCCCTAAAGTCAATACTTTGTAGAGCCACCTTTTGTAGCAATTACAGCTGCAAGTCTATTTTGTGTATGTCCATTACATGAAATCCAAATAAAAATCCATTTAAATTACAGGTTGTAATGCAACAAAATCGGAAAAATGCCACGGGGGATGAATACTTTTGCAAGGCACTGTATGTTGTCTGCAAAAAAAAAAAGATCAATGATATTATTTTATACTAATGCTCAGAGAAACAGATTTTGCTCAACAAGTCATATTATTTTATCTCAAAAAGATAGGGGTCAAAATGATTGGGACCCCTGTTTTGAATACCTTCCCATATCTCACCTTGCGAGGATATCGGCACTGAATATTTATATAAAATGTTTTAGGAGATTGGAGAACACATTAAAATCCACAAATAAATGGTTATTTGGCCACAAAATCAACATTTTGCATTTGCCATCTCAGTCTCCGGACTAGAAACCCATTGAAAACCAGTGGTTTGAAATGAAGAGGGTAGTCCATAAGTGCAGACGAAGGTTAGCAAGGATACCAACCTGTCAGTTCAAAGTGGAAAAACATGTCATAATTTTTTTCTGATAGAAATAACACCATTCTTTATGCATCGTAATTTACAAATTGATAAGAGCTACAGTAAGGGAAAAAAGTATTTGACCCCCTGCTGATTTTGTACGTTTGCCCACTGACAAAGTCATGATCAGTCTATACTTTTAATGGTAGGTTTATTTGAACAGTGAGAGACAGAATAACAACAACAAAATCCAGAAAAACGCATGTCAAAAATGTTATAAATTGATTTGCAATTTAATGAGGGAAATAAGTATCTCTCTAACTTTGTTTCATTGGTCCACAGTACATTTTCCCCAGGATATAGGCTTGTTTAGGTGGGTTTATGTGAAGTTCAATATGGCTTTCTTGTGTCACCTTCAGCATTGGGGTCTTCCTATGTTTACCAACGACCAAATTAAGCATTCAAAGAAAAGAACACCCTCCCCACAATCAAACGTGGGGGAGGTTCAATAATGTTCTGAGGATGCTTTGCTGCCTCTGGTACTGGGGGCCTTGAATGTGTTCAAGACATCAGGAAATCAGTAGATTTTTAAGGTGTTTTGGAGTGCAATGTTAAACCCAATGTCCAAAAACTGTCTCTGTTGAAGGTTGTGGGTCTTCCAGCAGGACAACAACCCCAAACCCACATCAAAAGCCCCCTGGAATGGTTCAAGAAGAAATGCTGGACTGTTCTGGAGTGGCAGGCGAAGAGTCCAGATCTGAATCACATCCATAACCTAGGGTGAGAGCTGAAAACAGCAGTTGGTGGAGCGCACCCCTCAAACATTGAAGAATTAGAGCAGTTTGCTGCCGAAGAATGGGCCAAATTGCCAGTAGAAAGGTGCAGCAACCTTATTGATGGCTACAAGAAGCATTTGTCGGCAGTTATCTTGGCCAAAGGCTGTGCAACCAAGTACTAGCTCCGGGGTGGTAATACGTTTGTCCATGCCATTTGTCTTTATTTTAAACATTTATAAACTTAATCTTTTGACATGTACATTCTAAATATGAATAAAGGCCCTTACAGCATGAGTTCTTTCTGCACGCGGTACTAGAATTCTATGCTGCTGTTCTAGAATTTGATTGTTGCATTTTACCCCTATTCTCTACACCCTTCATTGCATCAAGAGCTCAATGTCTGCCTCATATGAGGCTTGATAAAAATAGTAGTAGCAGTGAGTATCTATAGTATTATTGATAATTGTATAATTATTATTATCATCTATATTACATGTGTTATTATCTGAAAGAGGCTTTAGTATTAGCCTGTCTGAGGGGCTGCACGTGTGAGACAGGGCGGGAAACATGAGGTGCTAAGTCCGGTGTATTTGATACAATAGTGGCGAACCAACAAAGTGAGAGCGGGGTATGAGCCGACCATGGCTAAGGCTGGGAAACGCTGGCATCCGAAATACTTTTTGTTCATTTTTTAAATTAATACAATTTATTCTCCATGAGAAAAACTAGGCTACAGCGGTGGCTGCATTTCATCATCATGTCAACGTATTATCACCACTGGACATGTAGCCTACAGATGCCTGCCTTGTCACCAAGTGAGGAAGATATTTCTCATCAAATGCAGTGAGTATTATGGCTTGGATAGGTTTTAGCCTGGCTGGGGCAGAGGAGAGTGAGAACTGGGTGGATCAAGTCATGTAAGCAACAAAGTGAGGTAGTTTGTTCGGGTGATCAGATTGAATGGTGTGTGTGTGTGCATTCAGCTATATTGTATGCAAAGACCGTGGCATGAGTGAAGTGAGGTTGTAGATATAGTGGGTTATCGTAAACTATGGCGCTAGACAAGATTATCTAGGTTTATGCTTTGGCGCCATCTACGGGCTGAATGTTACGTGAGTGGACCAGTTATCGCTCTCCTTCCAAAATGTGGTTACATTTGTATAAACTTTAAGTATTACTAACTATACAGTATATTCCTAGGAAAATTATTTGGTTGATGATCTGTGAGATGATAACATTTTATTTGCTTTGTGTCAAGTCATGTGCTCCGGTTCTTGTATACACTGTAACAAGCACATGGCAGATTTATAATATGCTGAAAAGTAGGGAAACTAAGTTGATATTTTTCGGGCAATGTGCGCAGCCATATTTGACTTTGACTTTGTTTTTTTTGCGTCTTATGCCGCTTTCATTTTACATTTACATTTTAGTCATTTAGCAGACGCTCTTATCCAGAGTGACTTACATTAGTATTTTTATTTTTTTCATACTGGCCCCCCGTGGGAAACGAACCCACAACCCTGGCATTGCAAACGCCATGCTCTACCAACTGAGCTACATCCCTGCCGGCCATTCCCTCCCCTACCCTGGACGACGCTGGGCCAATTGTGCACCGCCCCATGGGTCTCCCGGTCGCGGCCGGCTACGACAGAGCCTGGATTCAAACCAGGATCTCTAGTGGCACAGCTAGCAGTGCAGTGCCTTAGACCACTGCGCCACTCGGGAGAACAAAACAACTGGGAAATACAAGGTAAAATCATGACGTCAGTGATCTTCAGGTCGGAAAGTCAGAGCTCTAGAAAGAGGCACAAGTTCCTGAGTTAGAAAACCGAGTTGGATGACCGTTCAAATACATTTTTCCCAGTCGGAGCTAATTTCTTTACGAGTTCCCAGTTGTTTTGAATGCACTGAAGTCGGAAGTCAGAGATTTCCGAGTTCCCAGTTGTTTTGAACGCGGCATTATAGTGAATGGCATTCTGGGATTAGGGAGTTTTCTTTTGTCAAACATAAACAAACATGGCAGTTATCATAAACCATTTAGCTGCTGTTGGCTTAGCTGACACATATCTCTTTTCTAAACAATATTACATTTGTCCGTTGTGCTCACCAGAGATGTGGTACATTGTAAACTAGACTAGCTGTTAGGTCACTAACTTATGTTTTGTCAGCGCAACCTGTTATTTAGACTGGTTTATGGAATGAGTTTGGCTGTGGATGTGTTCCCTGTGATGCTTGGATGATGAAGTTCACATTTATCTTTTACAATAAAAGGTCAAATTGAGCAATAAAGTTGAAAAAACTATTCAGATGCTGTCCAGACCACAATGGTGTTTAGATGCGTTTGTTGAATCATACGTTCTGTTGTGTCTAACTGTCCTCTTAGACCATGTCTCTAACTGTCCTTTTTAGACCATGTCTCTAACTGTCCTCTTAGGCCATGTCTCTAACTGTCTTCTTATACCATGTCTACAACTGTCCCTTTTAGACCATGTCTCTAACTGTCCTTTCAGACATGTCTCTAACTTCCCTCTCAGACCATGTCTCTAACTGTCATCTTAGACCATCTCTAACTGTCACCTTAGACCATGTCTCTCACTGTCCTCTTAGATATGTCTCTAACTATCCTCTCAGACCATGTCTCTAACTGTCATCTTAGACCATCTCTAACTGTCACCTTAGACCATGTCTCTCACTGTCCTCTTAGATATGTCTCTAACTATCCTCTCAGACCATGTCTCTAACTGTCCTCTTAGATAATCTCTGTCATCTTAGACTCTAACTGTTCTCTTAGACCATGTCTGTTACTGTCCTCTTAAACAAGGTGGTCATGTCTAACTGTTTGTCCTTGGTTCTCTGAGTGACAGGGGAGGAAGAGAAGCCTAGTGTATTTAATATGCAAAATATTCCCTCTGCATATAGTTCACAGCTTAACCAGGCTAATCAATCAGCACTACAGCCCTGCACCACACACAAACACACACACACACACACACTCACACACTCACACAAATATGCACTGTCACACAGGTGCACATACCCATACGCGTCCTCTGTCTGACAGCGTTCTCTGCATGCCAAACGTCAGTTTTATTGCGTAAGGTAGGGCATGTAGTTGAAGTGTGTGAGTCTGTGGAATGTTTGTGTGTCTCTTTGTAGGGTGTGTGTGTGGGTGTGTGAGGTGGTGAGGCTTAACACAGTGAGATAATTACTTACATTATCAGTGTTGAAACAGACAAATCAATGCCGCCCTGACGACCGGCCAGGCGACGGCCCGACAACCAACCATTTCGCTGCTTTGTTGGCCTTTCATGTAGACGAGCTCATTAGGAGGAGGGGGAGGGGGTTAAGTACCGACAAATACATGACTCAACAGAATGAGTGAAGGAGAGAGGAAAGGAGAGAGGAATAAGGGAGGGTAGAGGTGAGGAGGAGAGTGGAAGGGACGAGACAGGGAGTGAGAGAGAGAAAGAGAAAAAGAGAGATAGAGAGAAAGATAGAGAAGAGAGGAGAGAGAAGAGGGGATAGGAGAGGTGAGGAGAGGAGAGGAAAGAAGAGAGGAAGAGAGAGGAAACAGAGGAGAGAGAGAACAAGAAAGAGAGGGAGAGATAGAGAGAGATAGAGAGAGAGAAAAAAGAAAGAACGAGGTAGAGAAAGGGAGAGAGTGACAAATAGAGGGAGAAAGAGAGTGGGAGAAAGAGAGAGAAAGGAATGGAAAGGGAGAAAGAGGAGGTATGTTGAGAGAGAGAGTGATAGAAAGAGAGAGCGCGAGAAGAGGTATGGAGGGTGGTTCCTGAGGAGGTTTTCTGGCTGGTGCCGATTGACGCACCTCTGCGTGCAAAGGATTCTGGGATTACTGACTGATCTGTGTGTGTGTGTCCGCTGGGGGAGAAAGAGAGAACATCCACTCTGACATGATCTGTAATGCTCTGATGTGTTCTCACACACACACACACACACACACACACACACACACACGCACACACGCACACAGATAAATTCCCTGAAACCAGCATTTCACCACCGTTTCCCCTCAGTAATCAATTCTATCAGGAGTTCCACTGTTCTGCTCTACACAGCTACATCTACTAACATAACAGCACATAGCAGTGCATACCTCTGTGTGTGTGTTTGTTTGTGAGTGGGTGTGTCACTGAAGAGCAGATGAAGTTAAATACCTGCTGACATACAGTAAATCTCAGACCAGCTACTTAAGAACAGATCTCTTCAACATCTCTCACCCACTCACTCCATCTCTCTCGCACCATCTCTTCCTTTCTCTCTATCGCTCTTATCTAAGCTTGGCAGGTACCCTTCAGAAAATCAGGGAAGGAAGTGAAGGAAGGAAATGAGGAATGGATTTCAGAAAATGGATGAGGAAAGCAGGTCTGAGATGAGCCTGCTCTCCAGAAAGATAACATGAACATTTGGCTCCACATTACATTACTGCAACATTACAGTCCTACAGTACATTATACCCCAGAACAGATAGCATCATCAGTCACTCATTACATGGACATTCAGATTATAGTGTGCATTATTAAAAGAAGAGAGCTCATCATGCGATTTTCCATGACATTAAAGGAAAAGCCAAACAGAGCTCTGATGAAGCTAAATCACAAAGGAAGTCAATCAGCAGAGAGGACTCAACCAGAGGAGAGACATTAGAGCAACAACAACAGGCATCACATCGCTCTATGAGAGACATGACTAACATACAAACAAACACTAGCTCTATCCTCCATCCCCAGCAAGGTGCGTGTGTATCTGTGTTTGTCTCTCTCTGTGTGTGTGTGTGTGTGTGTGTGAGAGAGAAAAAGAAGAGTGTGTGCGTGCGAACAACTCTCTACTCAGGGATTCGTTTTTAATGAAGCCAGTTAAAGAGATTCTCTAATAATTTTGTATACTTTTTAGCCAGTAGTTCTGAAAATAGCGTTCATGAGCATGGTCCCCAAAAATTGCGTACTACAGTATGTCACATATGTGCAGATACAGTATGTACACCACTTCATTGCTCTCTCTGTTGCTCTGCTGTGTGTGCATCTTGCTAGCGGTCACTCAAATGGCAAGGGGCTGAACCTGATTGGCTGGAACTCAAATTGCTAGGGGGCTGGCCCACGTGGGGGAAAATGTAGGGAAATGTCACCACACAGCTCCCAGTAAACAATCGCTTTCAAGGATTTTGTGGCTAATTGAGGTGAGACAAGTAATTCTGCTCATAGATTATGCATGTATGAACTACACATTGACACATCCAGCCCAAAACGGGAGGTTTAAATAATACTTACTAGTCGCCAAAGTTCCAGAGCATGTCTTGAATAACTGTCTTACTGTGTGACAGTGATTTGGGATGTGAAGGGAGTTATAGGGTGAGTATGTCCTGGAGCTTCACCAGTGATTGTATGTGTGTGTGCCTGTGTGACCGGTGTAGATTGCCTCTTCGTTGTGTTTTAATCGGCTTACATATAACCATAGGATCAGGGTTGGTGTTGATATTTTATTCTCTGATAATGACAGGAAAAACGTCCATGAACAAATGCTGTGCTGCCCTTATACGCCAACTCCTCTCTTCCACATGGGTACAGTAGACAGGCTCCAATATAACAATAATCTTGTTTCACATAACAGTACATTATATCGTAAGGTAAATTCTATGTACGGTATGACCTATGGGCCTAGGCTAGCCAACTTTCTCAATAACAGCCAGGCATTATGTACAGTGATGTGATGTGCACTTGCAAATGACTAACAGTCAGCAAAATATCGTCAAAAATATCTTAACAAACAAAAACACATGATATACATGATAACGACAGGAAAAACTTCCATAAACAAATGCTGTGCTGCCTTATATGCCAACTTCTCTGCAAAGTACAAATTAACAACGAAAGTGGACATGAATAGGCGTGCTAGCCCAATGACAACATGTACAGTAGAAAGTACAGTAGCTAACTAGCATGTACAGCATTCACAAATCAACAGATAAAAAGTTAATAAATGATTGAAGTGCATACATATCACAATATACTGTCATGGTGGGAGACCATTATAATACACTGTCAGTGACCATATAAACTCATTAGTGTTTTAACATATAGGATTAATTGTGATTTTCATGGGACAATTTTAAAGAAACCTACCTCCTCCACATGGGTAGACAGGGAAGAGGTAAGGGGGTCAGGGGATGTTTATGAGGGGGAATGCAGAAGGAGAAGGAAGTGTGCAACATTAAAAAGGGCACTTACAACCACAAAACTAATGTACACTAATATCAGGCATGGGAACTATTCCAATTTTGTGTAATTATATTACATGAAATTCAACACTTGTTACACTCACCCCCCAGAATTACGCAAACATCTGGAGAGTATGAAAAGTAAAAGAAAATACTTGTAATGACTTTGTAGATACCGTCCCTAAGTGTTACCAAACAACACACTGGATTATATCAGCTAAATAGCTACCTAGTAAAAGGTTAAGAGAGAATAGAGATTGATCAGGTCTCAGAGCTCCCTATAGAAAAATGAGCCTTTTACACCACAAGGACTTCTACTACTGTAGTGAACTAAAACTTCAAAACAAAACTTTTTTCGGGGTCAGTGTGCTGGCCTAGCATATAACGCTGCCTCCCTCAACTTGCCTCTGACTGGGCTTTAACCAAGGTCCTCTGCCTCGCAACACACTTTTATTTTTAGTACTCCTTCATTCACTTAATTACTTTCCTTTTGACGTTGCATTTTCGAGAGGTGAACCTGCAAGTAAGTATTTCATTGCACTGTGTTCTTCATGTATATCTTAAGTACTGTATATGACAAATAAACACATTTTACTTGAACTTGACAATGTACGTAAACTAAACTTCTCAACATCTAAGTTGATTCACTCATTAATAATGGGGGACTCTGTCTTATCAATACCCATTAGTGTCTACCATCTGTTTTACCATAGACTCTTCACACTGGCTTGATAATTCACCCAAACCTACAAGTGGGGTGATTGCTCGATTGGGGGCTCTGACTAGGATGTTCTGGGACAGAGGGGCATTAAGGGGCAGGGATATCTATCAATCAATCAATCAACCAATCACATTTTATTCATCACATGCTTCGTAAACAACAATGTAAAATAGAGAAATAATAGAAAAGTAAAAAACGTAATAATAAATACACAATAAGTAACGATAACTCAACTATTTACACGGTGGAAACCATTACCGAGTCGATGTGCTGGGGTATGAGGTAATTGAGGTAGATATGTACAAATAACTGGGAATAACTGACAAATAACAAACAGTAGCAGCGTATGTGATGAGTCAAAAAGATAATGCAAAAAGGTTGAATGCAGATAGTCCGGTTAGCTATTTGGTTAACTATTTAACTAACTAGCACTCTTATGGCTTGGGAGTAGAAGCTGTTCAGGGTCCTGTTGGTTCCAGATTTGGTGCATCAGCCTGGTCCCATAGACTAGACGTAAGATAGTAAACGTAAATCCGGGACACTTAAATTAGTATATGCTCCGCTTGGTATGGCTACATAAGAAAGGTTGCTTAAGGCAAAAACGAAAGTAGGGTGGTTGGTTGGGGTGGATGGATATGCGTATTACGCGAATGTCTAGCAATCCAAAGGTTTGAATCTCACCACAGACAAGTTTAGCGTTTTAGAAACTTTTCAACTACCTACTACATTTGAGCTACTTTGCAACTATCTAGCATGTTAGCTAATCCTACCCCTAACCCTAACCTTAACCCTTTAACCTAACTCCTGACCTTAACCCTAACCCCAACCCCTAACCTAGCTAACGTTAGCCAGCTAGCTAACGTTAGCATTAGCCACCTAGCTAATGTTAGTGTTAGCCACATAGCCACCAAGTTTTCTTTCTGGTCTATGCATATGAATAGGCATAGTCTCCATCATGTACTATTCCAGTGATACTTACGATCTGAGCCCTGATATAACTCAATTCATGAACTGTTCCCACAACAAATTGGAATTTGTAACATATCATACGTTTTGCAAATTAGTATCCATTTTGTAAGTTTCGCAAATTTGTAACATATTGTACGAATTGCAATTCGTAACATATCATACGAATTGTAATTTGTAACATAGAGTATCATACGAAATGGATGATGGACATCCACAAACGAATACAAACGAAATGTAACATATCATACTAAATGGAGCGTCTCAGATATAAGTACAGAATGATACAAAATGCTCTGAGACCAGGTTGGGTGCATCGGTACCGATTACCGGTAGCAGAGATAACACTTTATGACTTGGGGTATATAGAGAACAGTTAATGAATTGAGGTATATCAGGGCTCAGATCGTAAGTATCACTGGAATAGTACATGATGGAGACTACAGTGGGGAAAAAAGGATTTAGTCAGCAACCAATTATGCAAGTTCTCCCACTTAAAAAGATGAGAGAGGCCTGTAATTTTCATCATAGGTACACGTCAACTATGACAGACAAAATGAGAAAAAAAAATCCAGAAAATCACATTGTAGGATTTTTAATGAATTTATTTGCAAATTATGGTGGAAAATAAGTATTTGGTCAATAACAAAAGTTTCTCAATACTTTGTTATATACAGTGGGGAAAAAAAGTATTTAGTCAGCCAACAATTGTGCAAGTTCTCCCACTTAAAAAGATGAGAGAGGCCTGTAATTTTCATCATAGGTACACGTCAACTATGACAGACAAATTGAGAAAAAAGAATCCAGAAAATCACATTGTAGGATTTTTTATGAATTTATTTGCAAATTATGGTGGAAAATAAGTATTTGGTCAATAACAAAAGTTTCTCAATACTTTGTTATATACCCCTTGTTGGCAATGACACAGGTCAAACGTTTTCTGTAAGTCTTCACAAGGTTTTCACACACTGTTGCTGGTATTTTGGCCCATTCCTCCATGCAGATCTCCTCTAGAGCAGTGATGTTTTGGGGCTGTCGCTGGGCAACACGGACTTTCAACTCCCTCCAAAGATTTTCTATGGGGTTGAGATCTGGAGACTGGCTAGGCCACTCCAGGACCTTGAAATGCTTCTTACGAAGCCACTCCTTCGTTGCCCGGGCGGTGTGTTTGGGATCATTGTCATGCTGAAAGACCCAGCCACGTTTCATCTTCAATGCCCTTGCTGATGGAAGGAGGTTTTCACTCAAAATCTCACGATACATGGCCCCATTCATTCTTTCCTTTACACGGATCAGTCGTCCTGGTCCCTTTGCAGAAAAACAGCCCCAAAGCATGATGTTTCCACCCCCATGCTTCACAGTAGGTATGGTGTTCTTTGGATGCAACTCAGCATTCTTTGTCCTCCAAACACGACGAGTTGAGTTTTTACCAAAAAGTTCTATTTTGGTTTCATCTGACATTCTCCCAATCCTCTTCTGGATCATCCAAATGCACTCTAGCAAACTTCAGACGGGCCTGGACATGTACTGGCTTAAGCAGGGTGACACGTCTGGCACTGCAGGATTTGAGTCCCTGGCGGCGTAGTGTGTTACTGATGGTAGGCTTTGTTACTTTGGTCCCAGCTCTCTGCAGGTCATTCACTAGGTCCCCCCGTGTGGTTCTGGGATTTTTGCTCACCGTTCTTGTGATCATTTTGACCCCACGGGGTGAGATCTTGTGTGGAGCCCCAGATCGAGGGAGATTATCAGTGGTCTTGTATGTCTTCCATTTCCTAATAATTGCTCCCACAGTTGATTTCTTCAAACCAAGCTGCTTACCTATTGCAGATTCAGTCTTCCCAGCCTGGTGCAGGTCTACAATTTTGTTTCTGGTGTCCTTTGACAGCTCTTTGGTCTTGGCCATAGTGGAGTTTAGAGTGTGACTGTTTGAGGTTGTGGACAGGTGTCTTTTATACTGATAACAAGTTCAAACAGGTGCCATTAATACAGGTAACGAGTGGAGGACAGAGGAGCCTCTTAAAGAAGAAGTTCCAGATCTGTGAGAGCTAGAAATCTTGCTTGTTTGTAGGTGACCAAATACTTGTTTTCCACCATAATTTGCAAATAAATTCATTAAAAATCCTACAATGTGATTTTCTGGATTTTTCTTTCTCAATTTGTCTATCATAGTTGACGTGTACCTATGATGAAAATTACAGGCCTCTCTCATCTTTTTAAGTGGGAGAACTTGCACAATTGGTGGCTGACTAAATACTTTTCCCCCCCACTGTATGCCTATTAATATGCATAGACCAGAAAAAAAACTTGGTCTGTCAATGGAGCAAATGGAATAAAGCAAAATACCATAACTAAAATTCTCAATATGCACATTCACATGCATAAACATTCCAAATGAACTGAGAATGTCTTGAAAACATGAGAAAGAAATACATATCTGCAGTGACAAAATATCTCTGACACAGTAGATCAATACATTTCATCAAAACATGTGGTGGTAAACACCAAACAAGTATTGAATGACTCTGCTTCACGCCTAAATGCGCTGTACCTCTCGTGCATAGACTCGCACACACAGCAGAGTGGATGATGGAGGAACCCTGCGATCATGCTAGCGATGATCGGCTTACATTGAACCAAAGGATCAGGGTTGGTAACTTGGTTTCCATCCAATTTGAGAAAGATTTTCATGCAATATTCTAAAATCTGCATAAAGAAAATATGCGCATTTTCCCCACCAGTGGTGTTTTTCCACCAAACGGACTTGTTGCAGATAAAAATCAGTGTGTGATGACATAGTGCACACAAAATCTACTTTTTCGCTTAAGTTTTCATTGACCAAATAAAAAAGTTCAACTCTACCGATAGTTTTGTCCAAAAAAATGTTGCGTTAAATAATAAATGTACCGACACAAAAAGATCTGACCATGTCGAACAAACAAAATATCTGTCGGCATTTATAAAATTGTACCGAAACGTCATGTCACGAATTCAGCCGAGGCTGCCCCTCCTCCTTACTCGGGCAGGTTTCGGCGTTCGTCGTCACCGGCTTACTAGCCACTACCGCTCCATTTATCATCACTCCATTTGTCTTGTCTTGTCTTGTCTTGTCAATCACCTACACCTGGTACTCATTCCCTCATTAGTCTGTGTATAAGTGTTCCCTCTGCCCCCTTGTCCTTTGTGAGTGATTGTTTATTGTGAGAGTGAGTAGCTCGGTTGAGCTACTCTTTCCTTGTATGTAGCCAAGGTGGATTTTTCCCTTGTGCTAGTTTCATTTTGACGCTTGCTGCACTTTATTCATGTTCACTGAATAAACTCTGGATTTCTGTGTTTTACCTCCTGCGCCTGACTCCATCATTCACACCTCATCACACTTCCTGTTTCCATCACAGCTGTCTTGATTTTTTTTTATTCAGTAGGACTTTACTCGCATTTAACACTGTGGACATCAACTCCTCTCTTCCACATGGGTACACTAGACAGGCCCCAATATAACAACAATCTCATTTCACATAACTACAATATAGGCTAAGGTAAATGCAATGTACAGTATGAAATAGTAATGTCCAGTATAGCCTATGGGCCTAGGCTAGCCAACTTTCTCAATGACAGCCAGGAGTTACGTATGTACAGTAACTAGGTTTCCATCCAATTGGCAACAGATTTTCATGCGAATATTCAAAAATCTGCATAAAGACAATTGAGCATTTTCCCACCAGGGGTGTATTTCCACCAAACTGACTTGTTGCAAAATAATGCCTGTAAGTGGCCATCGGTGTGAGAGCTCACTCAAGAGTTATTGGCAACCCCTAACATGGAGAACAGAAAGTGCTGGAGTGCCATTTTAGCTGGCAAAGATGTGAGTGGGAAGTCCCATTCTCCACCAAAGAAGAGGCAAGCACTGGCTGTCACCAACCAGCGCCAGGACAATGGACAGTTCTTCCACTCGTGTGCCATCAACAGAAACTTCACTATTAACATCACCAAGTAGCTTGGTTAGCTCGGACTCGCCAACCTGAATAGTTGTTTAGCATAGCAATGTCGAATGAATAGAAGGATTAGAATTAACGACTGGGTCAAAACATGAGAAAATAACTAATGACCAGCCCGCTAAGAACAGCAATTAAATCCCAATTTAGAACAGCCCTTAGTCTTGAGTTATTTTACATTTTACATTTTAGCCATTTAGCAGACGCTCTTATCCAGAGCGACTTACAGTTAGTGAGTGCATACATTTTCAAACTGTTATCACACAATAATCCCCGGGTTCTCATGCCTTATTGGATAATTAACATATAGGATTGATTATGATTTTCATGGGACAATTTTACAGTAACCTAGCTCTTCCACATGGGTAGACAGGGAAAATGGAAGAGGTAAGGGGGTAAGAGGATGTTTATAAGGGGGAATGCAGAAGGAGAAGGAAGCGTTCAACATTAAAAAGGGCACTTACGTCAACAAAAGGAATGTACACTAATATCAGGCATGGGAGCTATTCAGATTTGGTGTAATTATATTACATGAAATTCAACACTTGTTACACCTGTGCACTGTGTGTGTGTGGTGTCAAAGACAGTGTGTGTGTGTGTGTGTGTGTGTGTGTGTGTGTGTGTGTGTGTGTGTCATGCCAATCCTATTCTCACTCTCTATTCATTGACTTTACAGACTTTTTCAGGGAAAGATAATTACTTCTTAAGCTTTTATTATAATGCTGGGAGCCGCTAGTGGATTTGACAGCTCTAATGCAGTTCTGCCTCTGACACGATCAAAACTATGCGGGTGTCGGCTAGCGTGGATGTGGTAGAATTTAGCCCAAAGTGAACATTTTTGTTGGTGTTCTAGACTAAAGCCATAATTGGTGTGTGGTGGAATGGCAGCAGACAGACTGCAGACAAGTTGAAGTGTTAAAAAAATAATAATCTCTGTTCCTTTAGTACAGAAATAAATTCCATTCAAGCATTTGAGATAAACGAGTATGCAAATTCTACATCTATAACAGCCGTTGCCAGGTAACAGATGTTTGCAGTCAACTTGGAATAAAAAGCCTCTTCAAATACAGTGAGGGAAAAAAGTATTTGATCCCCTGCTGATTTTGTACGTTTGCCCACTGACAAAGAAATGATCAGTCTATAATTTTAATGGTAGGTTTATTTGAACAGTGAGAGACAGAATAACAACAAAAAAAATCCAGAAAAACGCATGTCAAAACTGTTATAAATTGATTTGCATTTTAATGAGGGAAATAAGTATTTGACCCCCTCTCAATCAGAAAGATTTCTAACTCCCAGGTGTCTTTTATACAGGTAACGAGCTGAGATTAGGAGCACACTCTTAAAGGGAGTGCTCCTAATCTCAGTTTGTTACCTGTATAAAAGACACCTGTCCACAGAAGCAATAAATCAATCAGATTCCAAACTCTCCACCATGGCCAAGACCAAAGAGCTCTCCAAGGATGTCAGGGACAAGATTGTAGACCTACACAAGGCTGGAATGGGCTACAAGACAATCGCCAAGCAGCTTGGTGAGAAGGTGACAACAGTTGGTGCGATTATTCACAAATGGAAGAAACACAAAAGAACTGTCAATCTCCCTCGGCCTGGGGCTCCATGCAATATCTCACCTCGTGGAGTTGCAATGATCATGAGAACGGTGAGGAATCAGCCCAGAACTACACGGGAGGATCTTGTCAATGATCTCAAGGCAGCTGGGACCATAGTCACCAAGAAAACAATTGGTAACACATTACGCCGTGAAGGACTGAAATCCTGCAGCGCCCGCAAGGTTCCCCTGCTCAAGAAAGTACATATACAGTGCCCGTCTGAAGTTTGCCAATGAACATCTGAATGATTCAGAGGAGAACTGGGTGAAAGTGTTGTGGTCAGATGAGACCAAAATCGAGCTCTTTGCCATCAACTCAACTCGCCGTGTTTGGAGGAGGAGGAATGCTGCCTATGACCCCAAGAACACCATCCCCACCATCAAACATGGAGGTGGAAACATTATGCTTTGGGTGTGTTTTTCTGCTAAGGGGACAGGACAACTTCACCGCATGAAAGGGACGATGGACGGGGCCATGTACCGTCAAATATTGGGTGAGAACCTCCTTCCCTCATCCAGGGCATTGAAAATGGGTCGTGGATGGTTATTCCAGCATGACAATGACCCAAAACACACGGCCAAGGGAACAAAGGAGTGGCTCAAGAAGAAGCACACTAAGGTCCTGGAGTGGCCTAGCCAGTCTCCAGACCTTAATCTCATAGAAAATCTGTGGAGGGAGCTGAAGGTTCGAGTTGCCAAACGTCAGCCTCGAAACCTTAATGACTTGGAGAAGATCTGCAAAGAGGAGTGGGACAAAATCCCTCCTGAGATGTGTGCAAACCTGATGGCCAACTACAAGAAACGTCTGACCTCTGTGATTGCCAACCAGGGTTTTGCCACCAAGTACTAAGTCATGTTTTGCAGAGGGGTCAAATACGTTTTTCCCTCATTAAAATGCAAATCAATGTATAACATTTTTGACATGCGTTTTTCTGGATTTTGTTGTTGTTATTCTGTCTCTCACTGTTCAAATAAACCTACCATTAAAAGTATAGACTGATCATTTCTTTGTCAGTGGGCAAACGTACAAAATCAGCAGGGGATCAAATACTTTTTTCATATTGTACCAACACTCTTATTTGGGCATGTAGACAAGTGTGCTATATCATCATACATACAGTTGAAGTCGGAAGTTTACATACACTTAAGTTGGAGTCATTAAAACTCGTTTTTCAACCACTCCACAAATTTCTTCTTAACAAACTATAGTTTTGGCAAGTCGGTTAGGACATCTACTTTGTGCATGACACAAGTCATTTTTCCAACAATTGTTTACAGACAGATTATTTCACTTATAATTCACTGTATCACAATTCCAGTGGGTCAGAGGTTTACATACACTAAGTTGACTGGATGTCAAGGCTTTAGAAGCTAATTGACATCATTTGTCAATTGGAGGTGTACCTGTGAATGTATTTCAAGGCCTACCTTCAAACTCAGTGCCTCTTTGCTTGACATCATGGGATAATAAAAAGAAATCAGGCAAAAAAATTGTAGACCTCCACAAGTCTGGTTCATCCTTGGGAGCAATTTCCAAATGCCTGAAGGTACCACGTTCATCTGTACAAACAATGGGACCATGCAGCCGTCATACCGCTCAGGAAGAAGACGCGTTCTGTCTCCTAGAGATTAATGTACATTGGTGCGAAAAGTGCAAATCAATCCCAGAACAACAGCAAAATACCTTGTGAAGGTGCTGGAGGAAACAGGTACAAAAGTATCCACAGTAAAACGAGTCCTATATCGACATAACCTGAAAGGCCGCTCAGCAAGGAAGAAGCCACTGCTCCAAAACCACCATAAAAAAGCCAGACTACGGTTTGCAACTGCACATGGGGACAAATATCGTACCTTTTTGGAGAAATGTCCTCTGGTCTGATGAAACAAAAATAGAACTGTTTGGCCATAATGACCATCGTTATGTTTGGAGGAAAAAGGGGATTGCTTGCAAGCCGAAGAACACCATCCCAGCCGTGAAGCACGGGGGTGGCAGCATCATGCTGTGGGGGTGCTTTGCTTTAGGAGGGACTGGTGCACTTCACAAAATAGATGGCATCATGAGGATGGAAAATTATGTGGATATATTGAAGCAACATCTCAAGACATCAGTCAGGAAGTTAAAGCTTGGTCGCAAATGGGTCTTCCAAATGGACAATGACCCCAAGTATACTTCCAAAGTTGTGGCAAAATGGCTTAAGTACAACAAAGTCAAGATATTGGAGTTGCCATCACAAAGCCCTGACCTCAATCTTATAGAAAGGTGTGGGCAGAACTGAAAAAGCGTGTGCGAGCAAGGAGGCCTACAAACCTGACTCAGTTACACCAGCTCTGTCAGGAGGAATGGGCCAAAATTCACCCAACTTTTTGTGGGAAGCTTGTGGAAGGCTACCCGAAAATGTTTGACCCAAGTTAAACAATTTAAAGGCAATGCTACCAAATACTAATTGAGTGTATGTAAACGTCTGACCCACTGGGAATGTGATGAAAGAAGTAAAAGCTGAAATAAATAATTCTGTCTACTATTATTAAATGTCAGGAATTGTGAAAAACTGAGTTTAAATGTATTTGGCTGAGGTGTATGTAAACTTCCGACTTCAACTGTACATTATAAAAATTCTTAAGTGAACTTTACGATATGTTACCTGTAATTCTTTTCTCCTTATTTTCATACTGTACCCAAATTACAAGGGTTGGATTTGCACCAAACAATTTAATATGCCAGAATTTAATATACAAAATCTGGTATATAGTTTGCCTCATTGCCTCATGCATTGACTACTAATGAGAATATATTGCTCAGCATGTTAACAACGTGTGAGTTTAACTATTCTCTGCTTCAGATGACAAGGAGTGCATTGCACATGCCCATAAGGCCAATAATGCCATGTAGGCATTTGGCTGCATTGTCGATACATGCCATATGTTAAGCTGCTAAATTGATTCACATGGCTGATATACTGAGAGAGAGAGAGATTCAAATGAAACAGATAGACAAAAAGAAAATGTTCATTTGAGAATACAACACAGACACATTACAGACAGAACCCTTTCTCCTCTTTATTGCAGGATTGTGATCTGTGATTAATCAACATTGACACTAGTTCATTTTGTATAATAGTTTAACAATTAAAACAAGTTTAAACACTTCACTTCAAAGAATCAACACTTCATCATTTCAAAATGTACAAATAAGCTAACTGGTATATAAAGGTTAGACATCTTAGTCTAAACAACAATAGATCATTGAGTAGTAACAAGTAGGCTATTATACAGTGAGCCTACAAAACATTAAGAACACCTGCTCTTTCAATGACAGACTGACCAGATTAATCCAGGTGAAAGCTATGATCCCTTATTAATGTCACTTGTTAAATCCACTTCAATCAGTATAGATGAAGAGGAGGAGACAGGTTAAAGAAGTTCCTAATGTTTGGTATACTCAGTGTATAGAATGGCTTATTTAATAAATTCGACATTACAAAGTATCAATGGCAGTCGATGCTGAATTATTTGACACAATTTACACTCTATGCACAAGAAAATCATCAACAAACAAATTTTAAATAGATACATTTTGGAAAACCATTAGAGCTAAGGGTAATACAGAAGTGGCAGTCCATAGCTCACTGGTAGAGCAGCTTATTATTATTAAAGCATAATTTCAGGTGAACAAAAAAGTCCATACCAGCGGTGACCAACCTTGCTCCACTGATCCCTGATCTACTGGGTGAGCAGACTTCTATTCCAGCCCAGCAATAGCAACTTGATTATCAACTCATTAGGTTTGGTAAGTTGAATCAGGTGTGTTATTGCTTGGCTGAAATAGAACCCTGCACACCCAGCAGACCTCCACGCAGGGTCGGCCTGCTCCAGTTGTAATAGGTTTATACATTGTGTGGGATGTTTAACTGTATCTTTGTAAACAACATTTGCTAATATAGGTACACATATAGCCCATGGGATTTAGGTTATACCCTTAGTCTCTTGGGACATTCATTGGGACCTCTCTCTTCATCTGCAAACAGGATTTCACAGCTTTCAATATCTGAAGACAGAAAACATCACAAAGAAACAGGCTTCATTATACTCAAATTAGACAGCACTGAATACTATGTTGCTATTATCTCTCTGTCCTCAGTTTTCCCCTATAGAATATTTTCAGAATGTCCTCCCACAAAATGACCTGCCCTATCCGGTACTAGACTACACTTTGCAATTTCACCCTCTTCCATGGCTGTTCTCTACAAATACATTTGGATCATGTGTTTTTAATTTAAAGGATTACATCAAGATATCTAGCTAATAGGAAGTTAGCTAGATGATGACATTTAATTCACTTAGCTAAACAGTGTGTAAAGTTAGCTAGCTAGCTAGCAGCTCAGTTGAGTTAGCATACAAGGTGGCCTACTGTAGGTAGGTAGTTAGCTAGCTATCTACATTGTAAGACTTTTCTGTAATTTCAACCGTAAAACATTGTAGAATGCCCAGCAATATGCTGTAAATGTGTACAGTATTAATGCTGTAGATTGCACTGCATTATGAGCAAAATGCTGAAAAATGCTGGTATTAACTGTATTTGGAAGCTTCCTGTAAAAATTACTCTAAAGTACTTTATTTCTTTACAGGCTTATGCCTATTGTAGATTCAAATTATCAGTTTCAGGTGCCAACCTCATGCTGTCGGGTGAGACACATGCAGCTCAGACTGTTTTAGTAAATATCTTCTTGAAGCGGCTGTGAAGTGGAAGAATATTTTCAGCAGCTGCTGGGTAGGTACCTTGACTTGTTTCTAAGTATCTTTATTGCTAGCCTATGTTGAATTACTGAATGTTTTCTTAGGTAACCTTTGCTCGCTAGCTAGCTAGTTAGCGAGCTCAAGTTGACACAAGCCAATTTGGTCTGCTTCTATATTGCTCATAAATATCTTGCTGTGCGACCCCCCCAAAAAAATCAAATAGATAATAATTATTGTGATGATTGTTGTGATGATGATTTTTGTTGATGTTGTTAAATTGGTTTTTTCTCAGTTGTATTTATTTCACTTGCTTTGGCAATGTAAACATATGTTTCCTATGCCAATAAAACCCCTTTGAATTGAATTACATTGAATTGATAGGCTTCACTGTACTGCAGCCTCTGAGTGCCAAAGAGAATTAACTGAGCGCAGATTTGTAACCACTATGTTTTCACCATTACTACAGAGAAAATGACTTGTTTCTAGAAGTACAAAAGATATGACCCATACTACCGGCGCAAAATGTTTCAGATTGACGGACCACATTATACACATAAACCACATTGTGGGCCATTAAAGCTGATGCAAATGAATAGTGCACTACTGTTGTATCAAGGTGCCTGCCGACCTAAGGTGCTTCCCACTTGGCAGATGTATCACATTGGTGCGGGCAGGATCTAGTAACCCTGTGTGATTCGGTTCGTTTTGCAGGGATGCTCTAATATGTTTTACAGTAAGGAAAATAGTACTGTGGAATACATTTAAAGCAGGAATCCTCTAATATGTTCAACAGCATGGAAAATAGCACTGTAAAATATATTACAGCATCTCTGCTGTTAAACAAAATTACAGTACTAAGATGGCATCTCTGGTGCCAGTATGCTGTCAATATTTTGTCCTTACAAAAACTAAATAATGGGCAATTTTCACAATTTGTTAGTGGTAGCAAAGCGCAGCCAGCAGCCATGTGGACGAATGGAGACAAGGCAAAAAATGTGAGGTCCACCCTCCTCTGTCTATCCTGCTCATTGGTTGGGTTGGGCTGAACCATCACTCCAAAACTAGTGGACCAATTATCTACGCCTCCCTCCAAACCCCGCTTTTTTTTTTTTTTATCCCAAAACTCGCAAGAAACAGACGGAGAAAGCAAAGATCTGAGTAACCTAAACAAAGATAGAAACTTCATGCAAGAGCGTAGGCAAAATGGATTCAATAGGTTTGGTTGTTGGAAAAGTTTAACTGAAAACTATTTTTGCATTGGTTTTCAAATAATTTGTTTTTGCTTTTAAAATAGTTTTTCTCTCACTTTAAAATTATTACCTTGCAAGTATTTTTGTTTTTGATTTTGATATAATTATTTTTGTTTACAATTCTATAAATTCTATAAATACATTTCCAACTTCATTTTTCATGTTTACGATTTATTTTATTTTGAATTCAAGACTTAATGTGTGAAAGTAAACCCAAACAAATAGCTTTGAATGTCAATATATTGCAGTATGTTCAGGCATCGCTGTACAGTAGTGCTGCTAAGAGAAAATAGTATTTTCCAATTATTTTTATTTACTTGAGTACAAATTGTCGTGGAAATTCTAATCAATAATGAGGAGAGACAAGGTCAATCACCAATCCGGATATTACTTTATTCAAAACCTATTAATAAGGTAGTAAGTGATGCTGGTGATGCACACACAAGCTTAATTACAGCAAAGAGGACAGTCATCACGCTGGCACCATGCACAATGGTAGGGGTCTGCATGATGAAAATGTCCATCTCGTTTAGAACCCTTCCTACACCAGTGACAGAGACCCCTCTCTGTGCACTTTGTACACACAGTGTGGAACATGAGCTCCACATCTGGGTCCTTATGCTCAGGATTGGGGTCCTCTTCATCAGAGATGTAGCCAGTAATAGGTAATAGGTCAGGGAAATTATTCTGTTTCCAAATCATAATTAAAACCCAATACATTTTCCAACCCAAATTTAGAATGACATTTCTCAGTCATTCACGTTGGTTCTATCACTCAAATTTAAAACCGTCAATTTAGCACACATCAACCCTGGCAGAATATACATTTACATTAACATACATGTACAATATATTCATCTTATAATTCTAGCATTAACTTTCTCATCACGATTATAATTACAGATCAGTATCTTAATGCATTCTTTGTCTAAATCACTGTACATTTTACAGTGTATACCCCTACAATCAACTTGATACCCCATGTCTCTTCATTGTCTTCTTCAGATAGCTTTACAGGTCAAAGTGGATGGCCCATGATAATGTCCCAATTTGAATGTCTCAGGAATAATCTGTTTTTTTCCAGACAGACTAATGTCTCACCTGAGCCCCACCACAATGCCTATTATGTCTTGTCCTTTTGCCAACCAGTATACCAGCAACATGAGAGAAGTTTTGGAACGGATCTCTCTCCATGCTCACTCCACGTGGACTCCTGTCGCACTCCTGTGTACAGGTTGCTGGCTCCGACTCAGGTCTCAGAAAGAAGTGGTGAAGACACAGTCGTATTGAACGCCTTTCTCGCTCTTCTTCAGCCGGTTAGAGGGGGTTTGAGGACCACACTGTTTGGTCACATTATCCATTCCATGCGTCTAGATACCATCTGTAGTCACGTTCACCATAATTTCGAGAGAGGACAGATCAAAACAACAATACACTCATTCATATATCACTCGATACACTTCTATATATCACTCAAGGTGTGTAAAACTTCAATCCAAAAACCTTCAGAGGACTGGTAATTCCCCCATTTTTACACATTACTCATAATGTGATTAATGTGTAAAAAACAACAACACTGCAAATCAAATTAAAATTACTACCCTTAATAACTCCATAAAGAAGAAAATTGTACCCCATAAGGTAACAAATAGAAAAATAGACTAGAGACAGGTCTATCCTTCTCGGGGTCCAAATCACACATATAACTATTAATTATAAACTTCTCCATTGGTATGAGTATTACATATGACCTTTAAATCATCACCCACCATCTCTTGGCTTTCCATTGAGGGTGATCAAACCACACTAGAAAGTCAGGACAGAGGTCAGAGGTCATTCAAACCCTTCAAATAAGTATTTCTATATTATACAAATTATTTAAAAACAGACAAACATTTCGTATCCAAGGGTTACTGTAAGTTTCTTCAGTACATTTCTTATCAAAAGAATTCACGTGTTCAATTCAAACTCAGAAAATGAAACTTCAGAAAATTCCATGTGTGCGCCTTTAAGATACCTCGGCTCTAACCAGTGAAAAAACCCACTAACAAACAAAAATGGACAGAACTTATTTAATTTGGTTGCTCCAGTTACGGCCAAATCTGGATACCTTTATACTTATAAAACTGCCGAATTTCACTAACTGCGCTCCACAGACCACAGTCTCTGGAAACATTTCACAGAGAGAGATAATGACTAACCCCTCTCCTGGAAGAGAAAGTGTACATTTCGTTAACATTCACTATGCTACATCTTAATCAGCAACCCAAAAGTTTTAGTTACAAATAAATCATGATAATGATAAGTCCACTGTACTCCCTCCAATCATTAATTGATTGTTTTAATCCACCTCAATGTTTATGTGCCCTTATTTTAGCATGTACTACCCGTAGAGATGGCAACATTTATCTCGCCACTGAGTCTAATGATTCACTCCCGTATCTGACTGGTCTCTTTTATTTTGGCATGTCAAAACTAACTGCAATTCACTTCAATTACTTGACACTGTTCCACATAATGGAAACATATTATTGGTTTAAAATACATTCACTTTCTGCTCAAATTCACTGGTGTTACCCAAACTATAGAATTGAGTAATAACAATTAGAAATTTTCAAAGAACATCTCTGCATTCAATTTAGTCATACCTCTACACCAAACTAACCCACTATGTCCCATACTGCCCACTCGATTTCAGCGAGCACCAGTCGCTAACACCTGCAGACTAAACAAATGGAAACTCTTCCATTCTGTCTTGTATATATATATATATTTTCAACCATTCTCAAACAACGTTCTGCGTTTACCTCTATCGTAAGGTTAAAAAACACCTTGACAACTTTGTCTTCTCTTTCTGCATCACACTTATTAACCTCTTAAGGATCTGACCCTTTTTTTCAATTTTCGCCTAAAATGACATACCCAAATCGAACTGCCTGTAGCTCAGGAACTGAAGCAAGGATATACATATGCTTGATACCATTTGAAAAGAAACACATTGAAGTTTGTGGAAATGTGAAATTAATGTTGGAGAATATAACACATTACATCTGGTAAAAGATAATACAAAGACAAAAAACATGCGTTTTCTATTATTTTTTTTGTCCATCATCTTTGAAATGCAAGAGAAAGGCCACAATATAATATTGCAGTTTAGGCGCAATTTAGATTTTGGCCACTAGATGGCAGCAGTGTGTGTGCAAAGTTTCAGTTTGATCCAGTAAAGCATTGCAATACTGGACTATTTTGTATCAAGTCTGCCCAAATGTGCCGAATTGGTCAATTGATACATTTTCAAGTACATAACTAAAGAGAACATACAAAAATTATATGGTAATACAAAATGTAAGTTTACACACTCCCAGGAATGTCATGCATGATGGATCATTAGCTTATGCACTAACTTTCACACATCTAGATGGCCGGGCGGGGTGGGTGTGGAGCCAGAGACAGCAGGGGTTCAAACTGTAGAACCCAGTTCCTACATTTGAATATAAAAATTGATTTTATCAAACAAAACTATGCTACATTTTATCTCTGGGACCCTTAGGATGACAAATCAGAGCAAGATATTAACTCAGGGCATACCTGTTTAGTTTACCTTATTTATCAAAACATTACATGTTATAATTTGAACTTCACCAAGCCAGGTGCCCTCGTAAGGCATCACCTGCACTCTAGTCCCTCGTTCAATACATTAACCTCACCAGTCCTACTGTGATCAACCCAGTACCACAGATCTGGACTTTTGGTTGCCCGCAACTGGCTAATTAACATTTATGTCCAAGGATACCTCACTTAACACTCCTATCAACTCAACTCAGTCCTGCTAGTTAACCCAGCTGTGGCCCCCTTAAGGAGGACTTCACTCTGGGCATATCACAGGGGCTTTTCTTATTTAAATGTTTTATCTTTACCCAACATCACTTATTGATAGATTGTCCAAGCTCACCTCTCACAGTACTATGTTCGGGATCTGGCATCCACCTGTGCCCACTTCCTCTCAGATCTTAGGTGGGTCCAGCTGCTCTACAGGAGCGTGGTTTTCCCTGAGATCCCAATTTCTGATCTCCTGTGCACAGTTTACCCAGGTCTTCAGCAGTGGTCAACAGGTGAAGTGCAGATCCCATCCTCGTCGCCAAAATTGTAGTGGAAATTCTAATCAATAATGAGGGTCAATCACCAATCAGGATATTACTTTATTCAAAACATATTAATAAGGTAGTAAGTGAGGCTGGTCGATCCAACACTCTTGAGTGTTGGGCCGAGAGCTCTGACATACAGAAAATGCAGAGTTCTTTATATAGAAGATCTAAAAATGCTTAGTCATGGCTGGTTCCACCCTTCCCATGCAGACCGGGGAATCATAAGCCACTTTGGGTTCATCTGTTAGTTATTTGCACAGGGTGTTGTTCTACCCCCAACCCGGCTTAGTTTCCCAGATGGCAAGATGATTAGGAACAATGAGGATTTTCGTTCTACTCCTCCAGGCTATCCCTATCTCGGTTACACACACCACATCTTGTCTATGAAATGCAGGCTCAGTCAATTGTTAGCTCAAGCTATCTCTATTGACCATATGCCTATATTAGCTGCAGGAGCTAGAGTGGAGACCATTCCTTTACAAAAACACAGCATTAGTAGAACAGAAATGTCTTACTATTTGTTAAGTATATAATTTAACTATTAATATCAAACAAATCAGATAAATACGTAATTTTTCTCTCACAGTATGCAGGAAATAAATTGTTCAAAAAGTATCAAGTGTACTGGTGGAAGAATACAGTTAGGATAAAAGAGTTTTGGGCTGTTCACAATAGATACTGATGTTCAGAGGACTGACTCTCTGAGGCCTGATGGTTAGAACAAGCCACACTGTCTCTATGGGAGTTAGATGACAGATTATATCCTGCAGTCTAACTCACTTACAACTCTGAAACACTAACTCACTTACCTGACTAACTGACTTATAACAGATTGAGTTAGCCCTCTCCAGTCGCTCTATATCTATCTCTTTCTGTATCTCTCTTATTCTCTGTATCTCTCTCGTTCTCTCCCTCTCTCTCTCTCATTGTGATTGGTTGATCACACAGGTTCCGTTGTTTATGATTGGCTTAACTCCAGCACTGGTGGGGGATTCCAGCTACTGCTCAAAACACAGATCGCACATCAACAGGTGGACATACAGCTGATGTGTGTGTCTCAGACAGATGCAGGTTGTAGTCAGTGTCTTAAAGACATCCTCTGGTACTTTGGCGACTAGTAAGCATTTTTTAAAGCCTCCTGCTTTGGGCTGGATGTGTCAATGTGTAGTTAATACATGCATCTATGAGCAGAATTACTGTCTTACCTCAATTAGCCACCAAGTCCCTAATTTGAAAGCGACTGTTTTCTGGAAGCTGTGTGGCGCCATTTTCCCTACATTTACACCCACGTGGGCCAGCCCCCAACAATTTGATTTTCAGCCAATGAGCTTCAGCCCCTGGCCATTTGAGTGACAGCTAGCAAGACGCACACACAGTAGAGTGAGAGAGAGATGTGGTGGACATGTCTGCCCATTTCTGATGTAGTACGCAATTTTCGGGGACCACTTTTGGCTTTTGGCAAAAAAGTAAACAAAAGTACTGTAGAATATCTTTAAGCTCTCACCTGCAGAGAGACTTTACATATACAGGGTGAGAGGGCAGTCTGCACAGGAATATGTGTGTGTGTGTGTGTGTGCATGCATGCTTGCGTGCCTGCATGCGTGTGATTGTGTCGTGTTGTGATCACTGCAGGAGAGGAAATTGAAAGCAGCACTCTCCTTTCATCTCCCTGCCCTTTTCCCCACCAACACACACACACATACACACCCCACACACAAACACCCCCCACACAATATTAATCCCCCCAGCTGCCTGTCAGCGTGTTTGAGGTGAATGGTAGTTTTAATCCTCCTGTTGTTCCTCTGCCATCTGAGGCTCCACTCGCCAGGAGTGTATGTGTGTGTGTATGCATGTGTACGGAATCGGCAGAAAGCCCTGCTGCTGTGTGTCAGTGTTTGTGTGAGTGGGCGTCTCGCGGGTGCCAGTTTCCTGATGGAGAATGGGCTGAAAGTGAAACTGGCTGCTTGAGCGGCTCCATTCTGGGGAGCCGGACAGTCATGGCAAAGAGAACACAACAGCAGTCCAGAACTAATCACCGCTGTAAGACACACTGGCTAACAACACTCCTCCTTTCACTCCTTTTACAGTCAGGGGGAAACAGATTAATTCCTCTCCCTCCTCCTCACATCCCTTTACTTCTTTAATAAACGACTAGTTGTATAAACGACCAGGCGTGTGTGAATGGAGATGAGATGATGACATTTTTTCTATGAGGGGGAAACACTGCTGGAGCTCTCAGTCAGTCTGAGGCAAACCACTGCAAAAAAAACAGAAGAGTTTAACGTTTTAGTTCAGTAAGTCAATACAGTACATGTATTTAGCAAATATTTCAGTTTAGTATTTCAGTTCAGAGGAGAGTAACGACCTGTGTTTTCCTCCCATCATTGCCATTGGTATAATGCAGCTCCACGTTTGATGCTCTGTGCTACAGACGTACTGGAGATTAGACCAGTCATAGACAGAGTCAGACTAGAGTTGGCTTCAGCTGGGTGCAACATACTGATTATGACTGATAGGAATTCCATTATAAACAGAGCTGACATGACTCTGTACTCAACATGTCAGAGATAAATGTCTGTCCTACAGAATATATTTACATCTGAGCTTTCCAGTGTTTTGTCCAACTGGATGTGGCTCTGGTTTAGACAGGATGTAGACAGGGTCAGATCAGACGTAGACAGAGTCACTCTGAAACAATCTTGCTAACAGTTTATAGACGGAAAGAAATTCCACCAGAAACCAAAACACAGACAAACAATCTCCTCTAAAGCGATCTACAGCTATTTACCTGTCACAGAGGGGTGTGTGACTGTGTGTGTGCGTGCGTGCATGAGAGGGAAGGAGTGTGGCAGTGTGATAGGGAGAGAAAAAGAGGGGAAGGAAAGAGAAAGAGAAAATTATTTCATTGTTGTATTATATCATTTTCTGTAATATCCAAGATTGCTCTGAATAAAATGGTATCTAATATTAGACAATTATTATTGTAAAAGAGGAAAAAGAGGAACTGTAGACGTGTGCTTTAGTGTGTACAGTTGAAGTCGGAAGTTTACATACACCTTAGCCAAATACGTTTAACTCAGTCTTTCACAATTCCTGACACCCCATGTACAGTTGCAAACCATAGTCTGGCATTTTTATGGTGGTTTTGGAGCAGTGGCTTCTTCCTTGCTGAGCGGCCTTTCAGGTTATGTCAATATAGGACTCGTTTTAGTGTGGATATAGATACTTTTGTACCTGTTTCCTCCAGCATCTTCACAAGGTCCTTTGCTGTTGTTCTGGGATTGATTTACACTTTTCGCACCAAAGTACGTTCATCTCTAGGAGACAGAACGCATCTCCTTCCTGAGTGGTATGATGGCTGTGTGGTCCCATGGTCTTTATACTTGCGTACTATTGTTTGTACAGATGAACGTGGTACCTTCAGGCGTTTGGAAATTGCTCCCAAGGATGAACCAGACTTGTGGAGGTCTACAAAAAATGTTTTTTTCTGAGGTCTTGGCTGATTTCTTTTGATTTTCCCATGATGTCAAGCAAAGAGGCACTGAGTTTGAAGGTAGGCCTTGAAATACATCCACAGATACACCTCCAATTGACTCAAATGATATCAATTAGCCTATCAGAAGCTTCTAAAGCCATGACATAATTTTCTGGAATTTTCCAAGCTGTTTAAAAAGCACAGTCAACTTAGTGTATGTAAACTTCTGACCCATTGGAATTGTGGTACAGTGAATTATAAGTGAAATAATCTGTCTGTAAACAATTGTTGGAAAGATTACTTGTGTCATGCACAAAGTAGATGTCCTAACCGACTTGCCATAGCTATAGTTTGTTAACAATACATTTGTGGAGTGCTTGAAAAACAAGTTTTAATGACTCCAACCTAAGTGTATGTAAACTTCCGACTTCAACTGTATATGTGTCTGAGTGTCGTAGACTTCTAAATGCACAGGCATGTACGGTCAATGCAGAAACATGGACTCTAGGGCTCTTGTCTCCCTGGTAACAGAGTAATAGAGCTGCATTGGCACTCTCTGTCTGTGTGTGTGTGTGTGTGTGTGTGTGTGTGTGTGTGTGTGTGTGTGTGTGTGTGTGTGTGTGTGTGTGTGTGTGTGTGTGTGTCTGTGTGTGTGTGTGTGTGTTATGAGAAAGATATCTCGGAGTTGTCTGCCCTGTGTTGCAATTTAAAGTTGAAATACTCTCTTTGAGCTCCCGCTCGGCGTGGAGTGAATACATTATATTTTCAGAAAGTAATTTATTTCTCTAAGAACAAAGCAAGAGAAAGAGCACAAGGCTTTTCAACAATAAAACAAACACACACACACACACACAATGTTGGGTAGGTTACTTTCAACCCAGACTTCCTCGTTAGCCTCATTAGCTTACAGTCATAATTGAAAGGAAAAAGGTTAGTTATGCTTTCAGGATGTGTGTACTACTGTGTGTGTGTGTGTGTGTTTTCTTTTTTTGCTGTAGCGTTGTGGTGTGTATGTACAGTATGTGTGTTATAAATTATAGTATTGTTGAACTGGGTTAGGGCGTATTGAGAGGCTGCCAAAGCAGACACAGGGGAGAGGTGCTAGCTAGGAGCAGGAGTGCTGGAAAATACGTTACTTCAAAATGATTAATGTATGTGTGTTTTGTGCGTGTGTGTGCGTGTGCGTGTGTGTGTCCGTGTTGTTATATGGAATGCTGGAAAAACATTGTTTTTAATGATTCATGCTTTGGGAAATAGTTCTGCTTTGGCCCAATATATTATGTAGTTCTTTATTGTGAGACTGATTCTGTTCTATCAGGTTTTGATTATTTAATAGAGACCTACAGCCACTTGTGTTATTCCTTCTTCCCTATACCCTCTAGGGAAACTTGTGCACAAAACACATAGACATTATACACACAAGCAAGTAACCAAAATACATGCACACATGCACAGAGAGGGAGCTGAGAATGCAGTGGTGTGTTCTGGAGAGAGAAAAGTGTTCTGATGTCTGGACTGACTGCTGCATTATGACATAATAAAACAGATATTTAAAGAACAGGCTTAGACCGTTTGGCTTTCAACAGAAAGAGTGAATGACAGAAAGAGCTGACGACAATACTGATTTAGAGAGTGAGGGAGGGAGAATGAAAAAAGTGCAAAGATTTCCAGTGGGGGAAATTACCTGCACTTACCTGCCCATTACTGCAGTATGGATAAAAGTGTGTCTCTCTTTGAGTGTCAAATCAAGTCAAATTGTATTTGTCACATCTTTCATAAGCAACAAAAATAGAACAATTATAGAAAACATAACAGGAGGAATAAATAAGCAATAAGCAACGCTAACTTGGCCATTTACACGGAGTACCAGTACCGAGTCGATGTGCAGGGGTACGAGGTAATTGAGGTAGATATGTACATATAGGTAGGGGTAAGTGACTAGGCAACAGGATAGATAATAAACAGTAGCAGCAGCGTATGTGATGAGTCAAAAGAGTCAATGCAGATAGTCCAAGTAGCTATTTGGTTAACTATTTAGCAGTCTTATGGCTTGGGGGTAGAAGCTGTTCAGGATCCTGTTGGTTCAATACAGCTTTCCGTGCAGTAGCAGAGAGAACAATCTATGACTTGGGTGGCTGGAGTCTTTGACAATTTTTAGGGCCTTCCTCTGACACTGCCTGGTATAGAGGTCTTGGGTGGCAGGGAGCTCGGCCCCAGTGATGTACTGGGGCGTACACACTACCCTCTGTAGCGCCTTGCAGTCGGATGCCAAGCAGTTGCCAAATCAAGCGGTGATGCAGCCAGTGAAGATTCTCTCAATGGTGCAGCTGTAGAACTTTTTGAGGATCTGAGGGCCCATTCCAAATCTTTTCAGCCTCCTGAGTGGGAAGAGGCATTGTCGTGCCTTCTTCACCAGTGTGTTGGTGTGTGTGGACCATGTTATATCCTTAGTGATGTGGACATTGAGGAACTTGAAGGTCTCGACCTGCTCCACTGCAGCCCCGTCGATGTGGATGGGGGCTGTCTCATCATCGTTGGTGATCAGACCTACCACCATTGTGTCGTCAGCAAACTTAATGATGCTGTTGGAGTCGTGCGCGGCCACGCAGTGGGTGAACAGGGAGTACAGGAGGGGACTAAGCATGCACTGCTGAGGGGCCCCCGTGTTGAGGCTCAGCGTGGCGGATGTGTTGTTGCCTACCCTCACCACCTGGCGGCGGCCCGTCAGGAACAGAGTTTTCACATAGGTGTTCCTCTTGTCCAGGTGGGAGAGGGCAGTGTGGAGTGCAGTAGAGATTGCGTCATCTGTGGATCTGTTCGGGCGGTTTGCGAATTGGAGTGGGTCCAGGGTGTCTGGGATGATGGTGTTGATGTGAGCCATGACCAGCCTTTCAAAGCATTTCATGGCTACAGATGTGAGTGCTACGGGGCGATAGTCATTTAGCCAGGTTACCTTGGCATTCTTGGGCAAAAGGACCCCAGCAAACAGAGGACGTCTTGAGGACATTCTGCAATGTTCCCATTAGGTCTCTTAAGGGTTTCGGCACAATGTGACCCATTGACTTTACGAAAACGTTCTAGGAACATTAAAACATGACGTTCAGGGAACGTTCTCTGGGGGACCTTTGTCTAGTTCCCCTGTAAGTTCCCAGGACCATGTCAGGACCTTTTTAGGACGTTGCGTGATGGTCCCAAAGGAACATTCTATGGGGACCGTTGTCTCGTTCCCTGCAAGTTACCAGGACATAAATCGCTACAGAGAGCGAAATCACACAGTCATCCGGAACAGCTTGTGCTCTCATGCGTGGTTCAGTGTTGCTTGCCTCGAAGCGAGCATAGAAGGCATTTAGCTCGTCTGGTAGGCTCGCGTCAATGGGCAGCTCGTGGCTGGGTTTCCCTTTGTAATCTGTAATAGTTTGCAAGTCCTGCCACATCCAACGAGCATCAGAGCAGGCATAGTAGAATTCGAGATCTAAGTCCTGTATGGATGCTTTGCCTGTTAGATGGCTCGTCGGAGGTCATAGCAGGATTTCTCATAAGCTTCCGGATTAGTGTCCTGCTCCTTGAAAGCGGCAGCTCTAGCCTTTAGCTCAGTGCGGATGTTGCCTGTAATACAGGTTGCGATATGTACTCTACGAACTGTCACTGTGGGGACGACGACATCGTCAATGCACTTATTAATGAAGGCGGTGACTGATGTGCTAAACTCCAGTCTGTGCTAGCGAAACAGTCCTGTAGCTTAGAATCCCCTTCATCGGACCACTTCCGTATCAAATGCGTCATTGGTACTTCCTGTTTGAGTTTTTGCTTGTAAACAGGAATCAGCAGGGTAGGGTTATGGTCAGATTTGCCAAAGGGAGGGCGAGCCTTGTATGCGTTTCTGTTTGTACAGTAAAGGTGATCTAGAGTTTTGTCGCCTCTAGTTGCACAAGTGACATGCTGGTAAAAATGAGTTTCACTGCATTAAAATCACCAACCACGAGAAGCGCTGCCTCTGGATGTGCGTTTTCTTGTTTGCTTACGACCCTATACAGCTCTTTGAGTGCGGTCTTAGTGCCAGAATCGGTTTTGGTAGTAAATAGATAGATATGAAAAATATAGATGAAAACTCTCTGCAGTTTATCATGGGGTATTCTATTCAGGTGAGCAAAAACGTGAGACTTCTTAACATTAGAGATCACGTACCAGCTGTTGTTAACAAAGAGACACACCCCTACCCCTTTCGTGTTACCCAAGGCTGCCGACCGGTCTTGACAATGCATGGAAAAACCAGCGAGATGTATTATATCCATGGCCTTGTTCAGCTACGACTCAGAGAAACACAAAATATGACAGTTCTTCAGGTCCCGTTGAAAGGATAGTCTCGAACGGAACTCATCCAGTTTGTTCTCTAGTGACTGTAGGTTCGCCAATAGAACGGAGGGTAGAAGCAGTTTATTTGCTCGCCAATATAGTCTCGTCAGGAAGCTGACTAATCTGTCTCTCTTGCTCCGTCGCTTCCTCTTCCGAGTCCTGGGGATTAGGGCCTGGTCCGGAGTAAGCAGAACGTTCAGAGCTGCCGACTCGTTAAAGTACATATTGTCATCCAAATCGAGGTTAGTGATTGGTGTTCTGATGTCCAGAAGCTGTTTTCGGTCATAGGAAATGATGGCGGAGACATTATGTACAAAATAAGTCAAGATCAGCGTGAAAAATTGGTCGGGAGCCCATAAAACAGCTGTTATCCACTGCAGCGCCATTAGTGATACACAGTAGTTAATTAGCAAAGATATACACTACCAGTCAAAAGTTTGGACACACCTACTCATTCAAGGGTTTTTCTTTATTTTTACTATTTTCTACATTGTAGAATAATAGTGAAGACATCAAAACTATGAAATAACACATATAGTTGAAGTCGGAAGTTTACATACACTTAAGTTTGAGTCATTAAAACACATTTTTCAAACACTCCACAAATTTCTTGTTAACAAACTATAGTTTTGGTAAGGCGGTTAGGACATCTACTTTGTGCATGACACAAGTCATTTTTCCAACAATTGTTTACAGACAGATTATTTCACTTATAAATCACTGTATCACAATTCCAGTGAGTCAGAAGTTTACATACACCAAGTTGACTGTGCCTTTAAACAGCTTGGAAGATTCCAGAAAATGATGTCATGGCTTTAGAAGCTTCTGCTAGGCTAATTGACATCATTTGAGTCAATTGGAGGTGTACCTGTGGATGTATTTCAAGGCCTGCCTTCAAACTCAGTGCCTCTTTGCTTGACATCATGGGAAAATCAAAAGAAATCAGCCAAGACCTCAGAAAAAATATTGTAGACCTCCACAAGTCTGGTTCATCCTTGGGAGCAATTTCCAAACATCTGAAGGTACCACGCTCATCTGTACAAACAATAGTATGCAAGTATAAACACCATGGGACCACGCAGCCGTCATACCGCTCTCCTAGAGATTAACTTACTTTGGTGCGAAAAGTGCAAATCAATCCCAGAACAACAGCAAACGACCTTGTGAAGATGCTGGAGGAAACAGGTACAAAAGGATCTATATCCACAGTAAAACGAGTCCTATATCGACATAACCTGAAAGGCCGCTCTGCAAGGAAGAAGCCACTGCTCCAAAACCGCCATAAAAAAGCCAGACTACGGTTTGCAACTGCACATGGGGACAAAGATTGTACTTTTTTGAGAAATCTCCTCTGGTCTGATTAAACCAAAAAATAGAACTGTTTGCCATAATGACCATCGTTATGTTTGGAGGAAAAAGGGGGTTGCTTGCAAGCCGAAGAACACCATCCCAACCGTGAAGCGTGGGGGTGGCAGCATCATGCTGTTGGGGTGCTTTGCTGCAGGAGGGACTGGTGCACTTCACAAAATAGATGGCATCATGAGGAATGAAAATGATGTGGATATATTGAAGCAACATCTCAAGACATCAGTCAGGAAGTTAAAGCTTGGTCGCAAATGGTCTTTTTACAGGGTAATGTAAAAGTTGTCTTTTAACGATCCAATTAAGTGATAACGCCCAAGAAGCCGAGACTAAGTCAAGGGCCGGCAAACCGTGCCAATATATCCTCCAAACACCGGCTTCGAGGGCATTATCACTTTTATACAACTGGTTACAAAATATTAAAATAATAATTGGCATATTTTCATTAAAAACTTTATTTTGATTAATTTATTCATACTATTTCATCCTTCCACAAGATATAGTCCCGACACAAATCTAGCATTGCAACCCAAGCCGGCTGGTCGTTCATTCTATCGGTTTGGTTGCTAGAGACGTGACCCAGTCGTTTGTTCTAAATATTCCATTGCCATTCTGACTGGCAACGTTCTTATCCCTTGCTTGCTAGCTAGCCAACCATGGCTAACTTACAGTCACGTCAAAAAGTGCAGCCAGAATACCAGCAAAGTAGCTGCATTTTCATTTGTTTAAGCTGTGTGGTGTCGAGAATACTATGCTGAGATGCTGTGAAAACAAGGAAATCCGCTGACGCTGTACTTTGATTATAAAGGTTTATTATATCAAAGGGTTACAGCTTCAATTTACAGATATCTGCAGAATATCTGGAGAATAACCGCCCAATCTCAAATATGATTATTCTGTCCTCCTTTGTTTTAACCATGGTATTTATATCCTATCCCCTATGTAACATAATATGGGTGTTTTCCTACCGACCAATCCCAGGAGGCCACCTAACAGACTTCCTCGGATTTAGGGTGCCCCTATATAACTACTCCCCAGATGCTCCCTTTAAGCTGGGTCAACATCCTCTAAAACCATTTGAAACCATTAGCAAAGTCGTAAATTCCTCAGATACCACAGCTGTTTTCTAGTGACATTTATTTGGATACATTTCCAACAATGAGCTAATGAGGCATGATTTCACCTGGTATGGAAAATGTACTCACTCGTCAGGACACTGTTGTTCAGAGCAGAGGAGCTAGCCAACAAAATAGCCAACACAATGACTTCAAACTGAAGCTGACTCCCAACACGTTCATTACTATGGGACAGCTGGAGATTGAATTTGAATATTGAAACAATGTTGCAAATGTCGGAGAGATAGACAGCAAGGTTTATACAAATGTCCGCTGTTGAAAACTAAATGTTAGTCTAAAAGAAATGTGAGATAATGTCTAGATGCTTTTTATAGTGGAGATCAAGTTTATAAGTTGTTTGGCTGGGCTGTTGAGACAGTGGATTGCGCAGTCAGATGGAGTAAATAGGCATCTTAATGTCATAGATGTAGATGGTGGTAACTTGTTGAATAGACACCGGATGGAATGTGATTTTAACCAATCAGCATTCAGGATTAGACACACCAATTGTATAATAAGTAATTACACATAATATGTGGTACACCTATCATCATTTGGTTTTAGTCCAGAAGCTAGAGAAGTGATCTAGATCTGCAATGAGATCATGCAGGGTTCCAGATTGTGAATGAAAGAGGAAACCTGAGTCATTGACACTTTTGTTTTAAAGCCTTGGATTTATAACCACTTGATGTTCCGTTCCCTTCTTTGTCAATTAAAAACAGCACTGTTCATCAGTCTCTTCATTCACAAGAGAAGTGTGCGTGTGTAAGTGTATGTGTGAGAGACGGGTGACTGATGGATGAGGGTTACTGGTTAAAATCCTGGGTCAGAGGGAATTTATCAGGCTGCAATGTGAAGCAGCAGCTGGAGGTTTACTGGTGTCAGAATCTCTGATGGCCTGCACTGCCATTGTGCCCTTGAGTAAGAAACTTCCAGGGGTGCTGCTCTGCGTCTGACCCTACAGTGTGGACATACTGGCCACGGGTCATCCTATAACAGAAGTGACTCCAATTGTATGACTGTGAGGGATCCTAAACAGCTGTCACAATCTACATCCTTTGAAATCAAGAATCCGCAGGTCATGGTCGACCCTATGCCGCCCCACTTCTTATGTAGTGTTTTCACTTTGAACGAAAACAAGGGGGTTGAGCCCTGATCCACCTTGAGCTGGCCTTCTGGGCAATATGTGTCTTTACGGTAATCCCGCCTACTCTAATGAAAGTGAAAGTCACCTGCAACCTAACGTTACAGCCGCCAGAAACAAATAGAGCAGATAAAGCCAACAAGCATCATTCTCAGAGAAAAAGACTGCTCATGACCAATCCAGAAACCGGATAAACATTGGAATTCATTTTGAAGGTGGAAGAGGGACGCCGAAATGGCCACCGTTCTCATGGACTGGTAACGTTATGTAAGTGTTGGGTTGCGTTGCGTTTTTAACCTGCTAGCCACGTCAGCTGCTAAACTTAGTGTGTTCAATGTTCAAGCTAACTAAAACGGCTACTTAGCTAGCTAGCTAACATCTTCTGTATTCTGACTGTTTTGTACTCAAAGGAATCTAATGATAGCATCATCGAGCTCGCTACACTGCATAAACCCCACAAGATGCCCAATACCTTTATTTCAACTAGCTAACATTAACTAGCTAAAGCTAGATATGCAGATTGTTGACATGATAGTGTGTTTCATTTGTAGATGATAATGCTAGCTAGCTAGGGGGTTGACAGCATTTTCAGCCCAGGCCAGGACCACCCCAAAAAATGCATATAGCTATAAAATTTGGTACAGTCACATCACACAAACTTGAATTTCTCAGCGAGATACTGGTTTCAAGGGGAACCTGAGGCTGTACAAGTTGTGGTTGCCCCAAAAAATGGTTTAAGTCCCACAAAAAACGCAACAAAGCGCCTATGCAAAGCCCTCACTTTGTAACTCAGAAACGTATTACCGTGTCTGCCTGCCAGCTGAAAATCTTTGCTAGTGTGTGCGTAGGCTACCTTGCCCCCCATCCGAAGCATAGTCTAGTAGCCTACTGACGTTACAAGCATGATTCAGAAATTAGGGAGAGAGATTTGTAATTACATAAAAATGGATTACAGTGCCTTCCAAAAGTATTCATCCCCCTTGGCGTTTTTCCTATTTTGTTGCATTACAACCTGTAATTTAAATGGATTTTTATTTGGATTTCATGTAATGGTGTCATGATCGTCTAATGAGGAGGACCAAGGCGCAGCGTTGAAGGTGAACATATCTTTTATTTACTGATCACACGATCAAAATAATAAACGATAACGTGACGTCTACAGTTTCACACAAACCGAAATGAACAAGAAACCACAAACACAACGTGAAAGACAGATAGTTAAATATGGCTCCCAATCAGAGACAACGAGCCAACAGCTGACACTCGTTACCTCTGATTGGGAGTCACTCAAACAAAGAAATACAATAACCTAGACCCACAACAAAACATAGAAACTAACACCCTGGCTCAACATACGAGAGTCCCCCGAGCCAGGGCGTGACAGTACCCCCCCCTAAAGGCGCGGACTCCGACCGCGCCAACGAAACACAACAGGGGAGGGACTGGGTGGGCACTCCGCCTAGGCGGCGGATCCGGCTCCAGTGGAACAGGCACGTGCCGTGCCGGACCGACAACGCACACCACTGGCTTGGTGTGGGGAACAGGCACGGGCCGTGCTGCACTGACGACGCACACCACTGGCTTGGTGTGGGGAGCAGGAGCGGGCCGGACAGGGCTGACGAAACGCCCCACAGACTTGGTGCTGGGAGCAGGAATGGGCCGGACCGGGCTGGCGACGCGCACCACAGACCTGGTGCGGAGAGCAGGAACGGGCAGAGCCGGGCTGACGAGACGCACCACAGACTTGACGCAGGGAGCAGGAATGGGCCGGACCGGGCTGGCGACGCGCACCACCGACCTGGCGCGGAGAGCAGGAACGGGCAGAGCCGGGCTGACGAGACGCACCACAGGCTTGATGCGGGGAGCAGGAATGGGCCGGACTGGGCTGGCGACGCGCACCACAGACCTGGTGCGGGGAGCAGGGACGGGCAGAGCCGGGCTGACGAGACGCACCACAGGCTTGATGCGGGGAGCAGGAATGGGCCGGACTGGGCTGGCGACGCGCACCACAGACCTGGTGCGGGGAGCAGGAACGGGCAGAGCCGGGCTGACGAGACGCACCACAGACTTGATGCGGGGAGCAGGAATGGGCCGGACTGGGCTGGCGACGCGCACCGCAGGTTCGGTGCGGGGAGCAGGAATAGACCGGACCGTACTGGGGACACACACCACTGGCTCTACACCGGGATCTGGAACGGGCCGGACCGGACTGGCAACACACGCCAGTACCTCTCGCCGTGCCTCTACTTCCTCCATCCCCTCTTCGACCAGTGGCCCCCGTAACCCGGCGGCCTTCTCCGGCAACCCACTGGGCCGCTCTATCGCGGCCTCCTGCTGGTCCGACGTCGTGAGCCCCCTAAAAATTTTCGGGCGTCTCTCCTACCCGTGGACCAGGTCTCCATATCCCTCGCCAGCCTCTCGCCCTTCTGCCATAATGTCAAGCCCTTGTCTTCCTCCCTCGGCTTGACCCAGTCCAGGAGGCGAAGGAGATCTGTGAGGGATCTCCCTGGCGATGGCTCCTGGACACGCTGCTTGGTCCCATCTTGGTGGTTTCTTCTGTCACGATCGTCTAATGAGGAGGACCAAGGCGCAGCGTTGAAGGTGAACATATCTTTTATTTACTGATCACACGATCAAAATAATAAACGATAACGTGACGTCTACAGTTTCACACAAACCGAAATGAACAAGAAACCACAAACACAACGTGAAAGACAGATAGTTAAATATGGCTCCCAATCAGAGACAACGAGCCAACAGCTGACACTCGTTACCTCTGATTGGGAGTCACTCAAACAAAGAAATACAATAACCTAGACCCACAACAAAACATAGAAACTAACACCCTGGCTCAACATACGAGAGTCCCCCGAGCCAGGGCGTGACAAATGGACATACACATAATAGTCCAAATTGGTGAAGTGAAATGAAAAAAATAACTTGTTTCAAAAAAGTCTAAAAAATAAAAAACAGAAAAGTGGTGCGTGGATATGTATTCACCCCTTTGCTATGAAGCCCCTAGATAAGATCTGGTGCAACCAATTACCTTCAGAAGTCACATAATTAGTTAAATAAAGTCCACCTGTGTGCAATCTAAGTGTCACATGATCTGTCACATGATCTCAGTATATATATACACACCTGTTCTGAAAGGCCCTAGAGTCTGCAACACCACAAAGCAAGTGGCACCATGAAGACCAAGGAGCTCTCCAAACAGGTCAGGGACAAAGTTGTGGAGAAGTACAGATCAGGGTTGGGTTATAAAAAAATATCTGAAACTTTGAACATCCCACGGAGCACCATTAAATCCATTATTAAAAAAGGAAAGAATATGGCACCACAACAAACCTGCCAGGAGAGGGCCGCCCACCAAAACACATGGACCAGGAAAGGAGGGCATTATTCAGAGAGGCAACAAAGAGACCAAAGATAACCCTGAAGGAGCTGCAAAAATCCACTGAGGAGATTGGAGTATCTGTCCATAGGACCACTTTGAGCCGTACACTCCACAGAGCTAGAGTGGCCTAGTCAAAGCCCAGACCTAAATCCAATTGAGAATCTGTGGTATGACTTAAAGATTGCTGTACATCAGCGGAACCCATCCAACTTGAAGGAGCTGGAGCAGTTTTGCCTTGAAGAATGGGCAAAAATCCCAGTGGCTAGATGTGCCAATCTTATAGAGACATACCCCAAGAGACTTGCAGCTGTAATTGCTGCAAAAGGTGGCTCTACAAAGTATTGACTTTGGGGGGTGAATAGTTATGCACGCTCAAGTTTTCTGTTTTTTTGTCTTATTTCTTGTTTGTTTCACAAAACTAAAATATTTTGCATCTTCAAAGTGGTAGGCATGTTGTGTAAATCAAATGATACAAACCCCCAAAAAATCTATTTTAATTCCAGGTTGTAAGGCAACAAAATAGGAAAATGCCAAGGGGGTGAATACTTTCGCAAGCCACTGTATGTGGGCCTAATTCAGATAATGCATGTCATAACAACAAGATGTCCAACGCTTCAAGGGAAGCCTCCTCCACCCTCTCTCGCTCTCTTTCCACCCACACAATTTCAGTCGCATCTCGCTCCCTACACTCGTCTGTCCAATGCATGTAAATAGCTTGTCCACTCCACAGCAAGCTGCTCTATCCGCACTGATTGGTGAAGTCATTTAATGTCGAGCTAAATAAAAAAATAAAAAAGGAACAGAAAGGAACTATATAAACCGTTACTTTTGGGGGGGTTTGAACCGGTTCAGAACTTTATTTTGCTGGTCGGTACAGTGGATCGGAACAAAAAAAATAATTGTTCTGTTCGGAACAAAGCGATTGGAAAATAATTTTGGTTCCAACCTCTGGTTTCATGTTTTCCCAATGTCAACCTCTAATGCACAGGATAGCTTGGACCTGTTGGATGGAGGAAACAAAGTCAGCCATAGATGAGGACGAAGATCCTAACCCTTCAGCTACACTACATGCATTGCCATCAGCAGTGTCCATGTGACATTTTACCTGCTAAACCAAAAACCAACCAAATCAACATAATTTCAATTCACAAGATAGAATGAATGCGCAACTGAACAATTGAGAATTGCACCTCTGTAGCAGGGCCGTAAAGATGCATTGCGGTCATACCGACTCTGATGACCTCCTAATAGGAGGTGAAAGGTGGGAACTAGGAGCAGCACATAAGTTTGTGGCCTGGAGGTGTGAGACCTGGCAACAGGGTAGTCATTCCAAGCTGCTGTGTGTGGCGAGTACTGGCCTCCTGTGATCCGCTGTCAAACCATTTAGGCTTTTCTCCTGGGAGCTGGTAGCTAGCTGTATATGTGACTCATTTCAGGAAACTAGGCGTATGTCCCGCGTCACTACTTCACAGGTGAGCCATTTGAACGTAATTTTTTTTTTGGCAGAAATGCCTTTTGGAACATGTGAACTATCATGTGCCTTAATAACAAACTTGTATGCCATCTGTAAATACAAATACAATTGTTAAATTACGAGCGTAGTTGGTTTAGCCACAGAAAAAGACAGTAACCTTCCCGCTAGCCATGATTGGCTGAGATAATGAGTGGACTGGACATGCCGAGAGATGATTTCGGATTGGTCTGTTATGTAGCATGGTTCTGTCTATAACATGAGCTGGTCAGTATATGTAGGTAATCCTTTGTAATGTGGCTTTTTTTTAAATATATCATGTAGTAGTGCTGCATAAGTGTTGCTCTCCACATTCTGGAGGACTGAGTTTTGAAATTAGTGGAATTAGAATATGATAGCTAAGGATATGGAGAACATTCTGGCGTTTGATTGCAAATATGCAGACGGAGTCGAAAAGAGAACACACAGAAGGCTGATGTATAAAACATCTGTCTGCAGATTACATCTTCAAACTAAGGGCAACCATGGCATCCATGACAGAGCAGGAGAAGCGTCCATCCATGTATACGGGTAAGATAGTCTAGCTAGCTACATTTTAGGATATTACAACTTTCTAATTTTGTCAGAAATTCGTTTTCATTTCTAGTTAAAGTGTAGCTAATGTTAGCTGGCTGGCCAGCTAGCTGGCAAGCTACCTAACATTATGTGTATGATCTGTGTAGTAATATTATTTGTATCTCAGAGCCATTTGCATTGCTAGTTATAGCCTAATGTTAGCTAGCTTACATTGAACCTGGTTGGTTAGCTACCTGCAGATTCATGCAGGGTAGTAACGTTATGAGTTGGGATTATGGTTCATTGTTTAGCTAACTAGCTACATGTCTAAACAAAAGACTCCACTATGCAAGTAACCATTTCGATAGAATGTTCATGATGTCACTGCGACAACTGTCGATAGACGTAGCTGGTAAATTCACTCTGGCTATCTACTTTAACCATTAACTCACCATCAATGAATTGATGGTTGGTAACATACTGGCCATGGTATCACCATAGAGAGAGGAGGTAGGTAAAATACTGGCCATGGTCTCATCTGAGAGAGACAGGGCTCAACGCTGACCTTTTTTACAAGGAGCATGTGTGCGCCTATGTTGAAAAATGTAGTAGCACAATGAAAAATCAGTTTTCTTTGTAGTAATGGTGCAAGCATGACGGTCATGAATCTGTGCTCATTGTATTCTCCATGGCACCCAGGGGCTGCGGTACAGTGAAGTAATCATTGCAACAATTATCATCTGGGAGATTTACATTTAAATTCCAGGTCGCACAGCAAAATATTTTAACGCATATGCAAGTAAAATGGTTGCACTGTTGAGCCTGAGAGAGGAGGCAGGTACAGACATACTGGCCATGGTCTCACCTGAGATGTATAAGCTAGGTAATATTCTAACTCAATGTAATTTCATATGAATTTCTCAAGTATACTCAAAATACTTGTAATGAGTGTAATGTCTGTCATTCTGTATGAATAAAAGTTTCCTACCAAGCCCTTTGCACTGATGTTCCTGGAGATACTCTTGCTTGGTTGTTGTTGGGACAGGAGTGACGAGTCTGAGTCTGTGGGGGTTGTTGGCACTGTGGGAAAACATTAACAAATTGTTACGTCAATAGTACATGGTACAATGCAATGTTATGTTCCCGTATACACCCCACTGTATCCAGTGCATATGCCTGTCACGCCCTGGCTCTGGGGACTCTAGTATGTTGAGCCAGGGTGTGAGTTTTCATTTGTTTTCGTTCTAGTTTAGTATTTCTATGTTGGCCAGTGTGGTTCTCAACCATACTTAAGCAGCCAGTTTTCCCACAGTGTTTGTGGGATCTTGTTCCTGTGTAGGTTTGTGTTTTGCACCTTTGGACGTCACGTATCGTTTGTTGTTTTGTTCGTGTAATCTTTATTTAATAAATATGTTCACCTTCCACGCTGCGCCTTGGTCCTCTGTACCCGACGATCGTGACAGAAGATCCCACCAACACTGGACCAAGCAGCGTGTCCAGGAGCCAGCGCCAGAGGTATCGCTAAAGGACATCAACCTCGACTGGGCCTGGCCCACGGGGAGGAGAGACCCCCAGACATTTTTTAGGGGGGGGCTCACGCCGTGGACGACGGGGCAGCAGGAAGCCGCGATAGAGCGGTCCAGCGGGTTTGCAGAGGAGGCCGCCAGGTTAAGGGGGCCACTGGTCACAGAGGAGAGGGAAAGTGTAGAGGCACAGCGAGAGGTACTGGGGTGTTTTACCAGTCCGGTCCGGCCCGTTCCTGATCCCTGCGTAGGGCCAGCGGTGTGTGTACCCAGTACGGTCCGGCCTGTTCCTGTTCCTCGCATCGAGCCTGTGGTGCGCGTCGTCAGCCCGGCCCGGCCTGTTCCTGCTCCACGCACCAAGCCTATGGTGCGCATCGTCAGCCCGGCCCGGCCTGTTCCTGCTCCACGCACCAAGCCTATGGTGCGCATCGTCAGCCCGGTTCGGCCCGCTCCTGCTCCCCGCACCAAGTCAGTGGTGCGCTTCGTCAGCCCGGTCCGGCCCGCTCCTGCTTCCCGCACCAAGTCAGTGGTGCGCTTCGTCAGCCCGGTCCGGTCCGTTCCTGCTCCCCGCACCAAGTCAGTGGTGCGCTCGTCAGCCCGGTCCGCCCGCTCCTGCTCCCCGCACCAAGTCAGGGGTGCATTTCGTCAGCCCGGCTCGGCCCGTTCCTGCTCCCCACACCAAGCCAGTGGTGTGCGTCGTCAGTCCGGCACAGCCCGTGCCTGTTCCACCGGTGCCTGGTTCGGCACGGGTCAGCTGCTTCACGCCGGAGCTAGAGCAATCCGCTCCACCAGTGTGCAGTCCAGCTCCGGTCAGCAGGGCCAGACCGGACCAGGGGTACTTTGGGGGGTTAGAGAGGGAGTGGGGATCATGCCCGGAGCCGGATCCGCCGCCAAGGCGGAGTGCCCACCCGGTCCCTCCCCTGTGGTGTTTGGTTGGCGTGGTCGGAGTCCGCGCCTTTGGGGGGGGGTACTGTCACGCCCTGGCTCTGGGGACTCTAGTATGTTGAGCCAGGGTGTGAGTTTTCATTTGTTTTCGTTCTAGTTTAGTATTTCTATGTTGGCCAGTGTGGTTCTCAATCAGAGGCAACGTGTATCAGCTGTTGCTTGTTGTCTCTGATTGGGTACCATACTTAAGCAGCCAGTTTTCCCACAGTGTTTGTGGGACCTTGTTCCTGTGTAGGTTTGTGTTTTGCACCTTTGGACGTCACGTATCGTTTGTTGTTTTGTTCGTGTAATCTTTATTTAATAAATATGTTCACCTTCCACGCTGCGCCTTGGTCCTCTGTACCTGACGATCGTGACAATGCCAAATAAATGTTGGGGAGGGGGGGTCTTGTTTTTTCAGACAACTCGTTTTGGTCTCTTATGTGGACACTTAATATGTGGTGAAATCTGTTGTAAATGTATTGTAATGTTTTTTAAAATGTATAACTGCCTTAACTTTGCTGGACCCCAGGAAGAGTAGCTGCTGCCTGGGATCCATAATAAATACAAATACAAACAGACCTAAAGATATCTGAGGAAATGTGATAATAGTACATTTGGAAAACAGTACTGTCACTGATATTGTAGCATATTTCAACAGCTTTCTAGAGCCCAACTGGCAATGAGCTCTGATCCCCAGGGAGTGCCCCAATAATACAGTACTACTCAGATCCTCTGACTCTACGGCATCATTAGTCGTATGGTAATTGCTGTGAGAGCAATTAAAGAGTTACAGTATCACAAAGCCATGCCAGTGTATACAGTCGTGGTCAAAAGTTTTGAGAATGACACAAATACAAATTTTCACAAAGTCTGCTGCCTCAGTTTTGACGATGGCAATTTGCATATACTCCAGAATGTCATGAAGAGTGATCAGATGAATTGCAATTAATTGCAAAGTCCCACTTTGCCATGAAAATGAACTTAATCCCCAAAAAACATTTCCACTGCATTTCAGCCCTGCCACAAAAGGACCAGCTGCCATCATGTCAGTGATTCTCTCATTAACACATGTGAGAGTGTTGACGAGGACAAGGCTGGAGATCAGTCTGTCATGCTGATTCAGTTAGAATAACAGACTGGAAGCTTTAAAAGGAGGGTGGTGCTTGAAATCATTGTTCTTCCTCTGTTAACCATGGTTACCTGCAAGGAAACACGTGCCGTCATCATTGCTTTGCACAAAAAGGGCTTCACAGGCAAGGATATTGCTGCTAGTAAGATTGCACCTAAATCAACCATTTATTGGATCATCAAGAACTTCAAGGAGAGAGGTTCAATTGTTGTGAAGAAGGCGTCAGGGCGCCCAAGAAAGTCCAGCAAGTGCTAGGACCGTCTCCTAAAGTTGATTCAGCTGCGGGATCGGGGCACCACCAGTGCAGAGCTTGCTCAGGAATGGCAGCAGGCAGCAGGCACAGTGAGGCAAATACTTTTGGAGGATGGCCTGGTGTCAAGAAGGGCAGCAAAGAAGCCACTTCTCTCCAGGAAAAACATCAGGGACAGACTGATATTCTGCAAAAGGTACAGGGATTGGACTGCTGAGGACTGGGGTAAAGTCATTTTCTCTGATGAATCCCCTTTCCGATTGTTTGGGGCATCCGAAAAACACCTTGTCCGGAGAAAACAAGGTGAGCGCTACAATCAGTCCTGTGTCATGCCAACAGTAAAGCATCCTGAGACCATTCATTTGTGGGGTTGCTTCTCAGCCAAGGGAGTGGGCTCACTCGCAATTTTGCCTAAGAACACAGCCATGAATAAAGAATGGTAACAGCCATCCAAGAACAGTTTGGTGACGAACAATGCCTTTTCCAGCACGATGGAGCACCTTGCCATAAGGCAAAAGTGATAACTAAGTGGATCGGGGAACAAAATATCGAAATTTTGGGTCCATGGCCAGGAAACTCCCCAGACCTTAATCCCATTAAGAACTTGTGGTCAATCCTCAAGAGGCGGGTGGACAAACAAAATGGGCTGCCATCAGTCAGGATGTGGCCCAGAAGTTAATTGACAGCATGCCAGGGCGAATTGCAGAGTTCTTGAAAAAGAAGGGTCAACACTGCAAAGATTGACTCTTTGCATAAACTTAATGCAATTGTCAATAAAAGCCTTTGACACTTATGGAATACTTGTAATTATACTTCAGTATACCATAGTAACATCTGACAAAAATATATCATAACACTGAAGCAGCGAACTTTGTGAAGACCAATACTTGTGTCATTCTCAAAACTTTTCACCACGACTGTATATGGTAAATGTCAAGATAGAAAACTGACACATTGAGCCTACCCTATAGCACTAAGGGTTTGAACTGTGTTTGAACACAATCATCATTTGTCAGAGATGTTCAGACAGTGTGTACCTCATCATGCAAGTTGTAGAAAGCAGTTACTTCACTATGCTTTGTGTTGAGTCTTCAAGGGAGGTTGTCAACAACCTTCATTGCTGTGACTGTTGACGAGTGTTTTGATTTCACCATGTGCCAAGAGCTCTTAAAATGAAGGTTAAAGCTAAGCACAAGCACACATTTCAAGAGAGAGGTGGCACAAAAGATAAGATGAGATAAGGGGTTGGGTCCCAGGGGGAGGATAGTTGACAACGATAAATTAGAGACTGTATGGGGGTGGGGGGGAGACATTACCACCAAAGAAGTCAGTGTCACAACGGTGTCATTTACATACATAGGATGTGGTTTTGTGCTATAACCAGTGTAACATGTCATGCTAATGTCCCATCCTATGATTTAATGGCTCATAGTCCACCAATATGTCATGCAGATGAGCCATTGTTTACTTTACTGACCACGCTGGGTATTCATTCAGTCGTTCTGGTGGGTAGTTCACACTAGGTAGAAATCAATGCTGTATATAGGCATGCAAGGTGCTGAAAAGGCAAACATAGCTAACTATTTTGGTTGATTACCAACAAAATAATGATTGAATCTCAAAGCATAACAGAAAATACATTCAGCATTTCGTACTTCTCTTTCAGTGGTAGGGTTTGCACAACCACAACTTTTCCCATGAAACCAGACTGTCTCCAGCAGTATCTGTACCGAATGATATAGCTAGATACATTTTTTGGGGTGGTCCTGGGCCGAAAATGCTCTCGACAATATATTTTACAAACAAAACACACTATCATGTCAACAATCTGAATATCTAGCTTTAGCTAGCTAACGTTAGCTAGTTGAAATAAAGGCATTGGACATCGTGTGGGGTTTATGCTGTGTTGCTATCGTTAGATTCCTTTGAGTACTAAACAGTCAGAATACAGAAGATGTTAGCTAGTTTGCTATGTAGCCGTGTTAGCTAGCTTGAACATTGAACACACTAAGGTTAGCAGCTAACGTAGCTAGCAGGCTAAAAACTCAACCCAACATGTTAACAGCTCATGAGAATGGTGACCATTTCGGCATCGCTCTTCCACCTTTAAAAATTAATTCCAATGTTTATCCGGTTTCTGGATTGGTCATGAGCAGTCTTTTTCTCTTCTGGGGTCGAGTTGATTCAGGTTCAAGAACCGAGAATGATGCTTGTTGGCTTCATCTGCTCTGTTTGTTTCTGGCGGCTGTAACGTTATGTTGCAAGTGACTCTCACTTCCTCTCCAGCTCCGGGACAGCAGGGTCATTCGGTGGGCGGGATTAGCGTAAAGACACATATTGCCCCGAAGGCCAGCCCAAAGCGGCTCAGGGCTCGACCCACTTGTTTTCGTTTAAAGTGAAAATATTACACAAGAAGTGGGGCGGCATAGGGTCAACCACGACCTGCAGATTCCTGATTTAATGATCTGATCTGAACCACTGCTGTGATACTCTACACATCAGAGACACCAGCTCCTCTGGCCCTGTGTGTGTGTGTGTGTGTGTATGCGCGCTCGGGTGCGTGCATATGTGTGGGTATGTGTGAACAGTCAGAACAGTCCGCTCTCAAGGAACACTATTAACTACAATCTAGATCAGTACACCCAGCCCCCAGTCTTGTGTGTGTGTGCTTTTGTGTGCGTGGTTGTGTGTGTCCGGGGATGGAGCTATCATATCTCTAATCTTTGCCTGGGGCTCTGTCACTGCCCTGAGACTCTCTCTCCCTCTTTCCCTCCATTATCCATCTCTCTCTTCATCTTTCTCTCCACTATCTCTCTCTCTCGCTTTGGGGGAAGAGGGAGAGGAGGTTGATATGAATTAGAATTGGCTTGGGATTACAGACATTCGGGCATGTCACGACTTCCGCAGAGGCTGCCTCCTTGTTCGGGCAGGTTTCAGCGTTCTTCGTCACCGGCTTACTAGCAACTGTCGATCCCATTCTCATCACTCCACTTGTCATGTCTTGTCTTGTCAATCACACACACCTGGTGCTCATTCCCCTAATTAGTATGTGTATAAGTGTTCCCTCTGTTCCCCTTGTCTTTGTGAGTGATTGTTTATTGTGAGAGTGAGTAGCTCAGTTGAGCTTGTATTTGCCAAGGTGGAATATTTTCCCCTTGTTATAGTTTCGTTTTGACGCTGGGTGCGTTTTCTTTATGTAAACGAAATAAACTCTGGACTTCGGTGTTTTACCGCCTGCGCCTGACTCCTTCATTCAAACCTCGTCACAGAATCACTCACCCGCTGAATGGAGTCAGCAGGAGAAGACCGCATGCCTGGAGTTATGGCAAGGGTCCAGGAGCATTCCTCGATGCTGGCCAGCTTGGGGGAAGCGATGGATCGGGTTCTTCAGGTAGTAGAACGACTGGAGAGGAGAGGACCGATCTATCGAGACCAGCTAGTCAACCGGATCCGGCCACCTACACCCCAGCCCCTGGAGGGATCCAGATATCCCGACCACCGGCGTTTGATGGGACGGCAGCGCGATGTAAGGGATTTCTGCTCCAACTTGATCTGTATTTCTCCAGCATCCGTCCTCGTTTCCTGCCTTTGTGGGAGAGCCCTGGAATGGGCCAATGCGGTGTGGAACGAGGGAGGTGCCGCGTTGGAGGACTACGGGGAGTTTGCTCGCCTCTTTCGGGCCCTTTTAGATCACCTGCCTGAGGGTCGAGAGGCGGGCGAACGACTGCTCCATCTGAGGCAGGGGACGAGGATCGCACAGGACTATGCGCTGGAGTTCCGGACGCTGGCAGCGGGGTCCGGGTGGAACGAGCGGGCCCTGATCTACCATTTCCGGTGCCACCTAAGGGAGGACGTCCGACGGGAGCTAGCCTGCCGTGATACCATGCTAACGTTCTCCCAACTGGTGGACATGGCCATCCGGCTAGACAATCTGTTAGCAGCCAGAGAAAGTCCTGGTAGGGGTCTGCCCGTTCCCACTCCGGACGACTCTGACCCCGAGCAGATGGAGCTGGGGGGTGCGGCCTGTCGAGAGAGTGCAGGAGGTCAGCAACAGTGCCACTCTGGTGGCACGAAGGGACAATCCACCTCACGTCGCAGTCAACGTCCTTTTGGGTCTGGATGCGGTAGGCAGGGTACTCATGCATCACCCCAGGTAACGAACACTCAAACTTTTTCAGAGCCTTTTGCGGCGCACTGTACCTTAACTATCTTCTTTCCGATCACCTGGTAGTTTCCCAGTGAAAGGCGCTAGTCGAATCAGGCGCAGCTGGGAACTTTATGGACAGGGCAATTGCACGCCGTCAAGGCATTTCATTGGTTCCCCTATCCATTCCACTCCCCATCAGAGCACTTGATAGTCGACCATTAGGGTCCGGGTTGGATAAGGAGGTTACTGTACCAGTCACCATGATTACACAGGAGATGCATGTTGAGCAGATCACGTTTTTGATTATTGAGTCTCCTGCTTATCCTGTAGTGTTAGGTATTCCGTGGTTAGCCCTTCACAACCCCCATTTTACATGGCCGCAGAAGGTTCTTACGGGGTGGTCACGTGAGTGTCCGGGTAGGTATCTAGGTGTTCCCATTGGTGCGACCACGGTGGAAAGTCCAGACGGTACTCCCACCGTGCGCATTCCCCCCGAATACCATGATCTGGTGCTCACGTTTTCCAGGACGCAAGCGACTAAATAACCACCTCATTGGGAGGGGGATTGCGTGATGAACCTTCGGGTAGACGCTGTACCTCCCAGGAGTCATGTGTATCCCCTGACGCAGGCTGAAATGGAGGCTATGGAAACATACGTCACCGAGTCCCTGCGCCAGGGGTATATACGTCCCTCCACTTCACCTGCTTCCTCGAGTTTCTTCTTTGTGAAGAAGAAGGTTGGCGGTTTACGCCCGTGCATTGATAATCGACCATTGAATAAGGTGACGATACGATTTAGTTAACCTCTTCCCCTCATTCCTTCAGTGATTGAGTCAATGCATGGGGCCTTTTTTTCACCAAATTAGACCTCAGGAGTGCCTACAACCTGGTGCGTATTTGGGAAGGGGATGAGTGGAAAACAGCATTCAGCACAACCTCGGGGCATTATGAATACCTGGTGATGCCCTACAGTTTGATGAATGCTCCATCCATTTTCCAGTCCTTTGTGAACAAGGTGTTTTAGGACATGCTTGGTCGCGGTGTGGTGGTCTACATCAATGACATCGTGGTGTATTCCTCTACGCACGCCGAGCATGTGTCCCTGGTTCGCAAGGTACTGGTTCCACTGCTGGAAAATTATCTTTATGCCTAGGCAGAGAAGTGTGAGTTTTTCCAGCAGTCAATCTCCTTCCTCGGATACCGCATTACTACCACATGTGTGGAGAAGGAGGGAGATCGCATTTCAGCCGTGCGTAATTGGCCGACTCCAACCACAGTGAAGGAGGTGCAGCGCTTCCTTGGCTTTGCCAACTACTATCAGAGGTTTATTCGGGGCTTTGGCAAGGTCGCAGCTCCCATTACTTCCTTGTTGAAGGGTGGGCCGTCCCGGCTCCGCTGGTCTGCTGAGGCTGATTTGGCCTTCAGTAGATTGCGGGGTCTGTTCACCTCCGCCCCGGTACTGGCTCACCCCGATCCATCACTACCGTTCGTAGTGGAGGTGGATGCGTCTGAGGTAGGGATAGGCACTGTCTTATCCCAACGCTCGGGCACGCCACCCAAGCTCCGCCCCTGTGCCTTCTTTTCGAAGAAGCTCGGCGGAGCAGAACTACGGCGTTGGTGATCAGGAGCTGCTGGCTGTTGTCCGAGCTTTGATGGTGTGGAGGCATTGGCTCGAAGGGGCGAAACATCCTTTCCTCATCTGGACAGACCACTGTAACCTGGAGTACATTCGGGCAGCGAGGAGGCTGAATCCTCGCCAGGCCAGGCAGGCCCTCTTCTTCACCTGGTTTGATTTCACACTCTCATACATTCCGGGTACGAAGAATGTGAAGGCAGACACACTGTCTCGGCTGTATGACACAGAGGAGAGGCCCAGAGACAACACCCCCATACTCCCGGCCTCATGCATAGTGGTTCCTTTAGTATGGGCAATGGACGCGGATTTAGCGCAGGCATTACGCACAGATCCATCTCCACCACAGTGTCCAGCTGGGCTGCAGTACGTGCCTGCGCTTATCCGTGATCGTCTGATCTACTGGGCACACACGTCACCCTCCTCAGGTCATCCAGGTATCGGTCGTACAATGCGCTGCCTGACCGAGAAGTACTGGTGGCCTACCTTGGCTAAGGACGTGAGGGTGTATGTTTCCTCCTGCTCAGTGTGCTCCCAGAGTAAGGCACCTAGGCACCTCCCAGCGGGTAAGCTACAACCTTTACCAGTTCCACAACGACCATGGTCTCACCTTAGTATTGATTTTCTTACTGATCTTCCCCTCTCCCAAGGTAACACTATGCTGGTCGTTGCGGATTGCTTTTCGAAATCCTGCCGCCTCATTCCTCTGCCCGGTCTCCCCATGGCCCTACAAACTGCAGAGGCTCTGTTTACTTACCTATTCCGGCACTACGGGGTACCAGAGGATATAGTGACCGACCGAGGTCCCCAGTTCACGTCTAGAGTCTGGAGGGTGTTCATGGAACGTCTGGGGGTCTCAGTCAGCCTGACCTCTGGATTTCACCCCGAGAGTAATGGGCAGGTGGAAAGGGTGAATCAAGATGTGGGTAGGTTCCTGCGGACCTACTGTCAGGACCAGCCAGGGGAGTGGTCGGTGTTCCTGCCATGGGCAGAATACGCTCAGAACTCTCTCCGCCACTCCTCCACTAACCGAACACCCTTCCAATGTGTTTTGGGTTACCAACCGGTCCTAGCACCATGGCACCAGAGCCAGACCCCTGCGGTGGATGACTGGTTTCGGCGCGGAGAGGAGACTTGGGACGCTGCCCACGTTCGCCTCCAGTGCGCCGTGCGTCGTCAGAAGGTGAACGCTGACCTCCACCACAGGGAGGCCCCGGTTTTCGTAATGGGGGATCGGGTCTGGCTCTCGACCCGAAATCTACCCCTCCGCCTGCCCTGCCGGAAGCTGAGCCCGCGGTTTGTGGGGCCGTTTAAAGTCCTGAGGAGGATAAACAAGGTTACATACAGGTTGTTACTCCCTCCTGATTACCGTATTAACCCCTCGTTTCATGTGTCTCTCTTCAGGCCGGTGGTAGCTGGTCCACTCCAGGAGTCTGAGGTGCGGTAGGTTCCTCCACCTCCTCTGGACATCGAGGGGGCCCCGGCGTACTCGGTCTATTCCATACTGGATTCGAGGCGTCGGGTGGGGGGCCTTCAGTATCTCGTGGAGTGGGAGGGGTACGGTCCGGAGGAACGGTGCTGGGTCCCAAGGAGGGACATCCTCTCCCTCCCTGTTGAGGGATTTCCACCATCGCCATCCGAATCGCCCTGCTCCTGGTCCTCCTGGCCGTCCCCAAGGCCGGTGTCAGCGCATTGCTGGAGCCGGGCGTCAAGGGGGGGTACTGTCACGACTTCCGCCGAGGCTGTCTCCCCTCCTTGTTCGGGCAGGTTTCGGCGTTCGTCATCACCGGCTTACTAGCTACTGCCGATCCCATTCTCATCACTTCACTTGTCATGTCTTGTCAATCACACACACCTGGTACTCATTCCCCTAAATTTGTATGTGTATAAGTGTTCCCGCTGTTCCCCTTGTCTTTGTGAGTGATTGTTTATTGTGAGAGCGAGTAGCTCCATTTGTATTTGCCAAGGTGGAATATTTTTCCCTTGTTATAGTTTCGTTTTGACGCTGGGTGCGTTTTATTTATGTAAACGAAAAAAACTCTGGACTTCGGTGTTTTACCTCCTGTGCCTGACTCCTTCATTCACACCTCGTCATAGGGCATGCATGTATGCACACAAACACACATACAAGCACACACACACGCACAAACACAAACACACTACACAAACTACAAATTGTTTTATTTCTCCTAGAGGCACATTTTTCTGTTCCTCCAACCCAGAGAGTAATTATGTATAAATGTATCCTGAAGTTAAACAGTAAAGACATGTTGAACCTCTTGCAACCGGATACCATATTCTCTGGGTGTGTGCGTGTGTCTTTATGGCAGCCTATACAGTGCATTCAGAAAGTATTCAGACCCCTTGAATTTTTCCGCATTTTGTTACGTTACAGACTTATTCTAAAATGGATAAAAAGAAAACATCATCATCAATTTACACACAATACCCCATAATGACAAAGCCAAAAAGATTTTTAGATTTTTTTGTAAATGTATTAAAAATTGAAAAATTTAAATATCACAGTGTTCAGACCCTTTACTCAGTACTTTCTTGAAGCACCTTTGGCAGCGATTACAGCCTCAAGTCTTCTTGGGTATGACGCTACAAGCTTGGCACACCTGTATTTGGGGAGTTTCTCCCATTCTTCTCTGCAGATCCTCTCAAGCTCTGTCAGGTTGGATGGGGAGTGTTGCTGCATAGCTATTTCCAGGTCTCTCCAGAGATGTTAGATCGGGTTGAAGTCCAGGCTCTGGCTGGGCCACTCAAGGACATTCAGAGACTTGTCCCGAAGCCACTCCTGCTTTGTCTTGGCTGTGTGCTTAGAGTCGTTGCCCTAGTCGGAGATCCTGAGTGCTCTGGAGCAGGTTTTCATCAAGGATCTCTCTGTACTTTGCTCCGTTTATCTTTCCCTCAATCCTGACTAGTCTCTCAGTCCCTGCCACTGAAAAACATCCCCACAGCATGATGCTGCCACCACCATGCTTTACCGTAGGGATGGTGCCAGGTTTCCTCCAGACGTGATGCTTGGCATTCAGGCCAAAGAGTTCAATCTTGGTTTCATCAGACCAGAGAATCTTGTTTCTCATGGTCTGAGAGTCCTTTAAATGCCTTGTGGCAAACTCAAAGCGGGCTGTCATGTGCCTTTTACTGAGGAGTGGCTTCCATCTGGCCACTCTACCATAAAGGCCTGATTGGTGGAGTGCTGCAGAGATGGTTGTCCTTCTGGAAGGTTCTCCCATCTCCACAGAAGAACTCTGAAGCTCTGTCAGAGTGACCATCGGGTTCTTCGTCACCTCCTTGACAAAGGCCCTTCACCCCCGATTGCTAATTTAGGCCGGGTGGCCAGCTTTAAGAATGATGGAGGCCACTGTGTTCTTGGGGACCTTCAATGCTGCAGACATTTTTTGGGACCCTTCCCCAGATCTGTGCCTCAACCCAATCCTGTCTTGGAGCTCCCATGGACAATTCCTTCGACTTCAGTGCTTGGTATTCGCTCTGACATGCACTGTCAACTGTGGGACCTTATATAGACAGGTGTGTGCCTTTCCAAATCATGTCCAATCAATTGAATTTACCACAGGTGGACTCCAATCAAGTTGTAGAAACATCTCATGGATGATCAATGGAAACAGGATGCACCAGAACTCAATTTCAAGTCTCATAGTAAAGGGTCTGAATACTTTTTTTTTAGGGGGTAGATCAGCTTTAATATTGCAGATAGATTGTAACTTCCATCAATGTAATTGTTTGCATCACTTCCAATCCCCCATATGTTTATTTTTTCTCGCGCATATATACAGTGGGGAGAACAAGTATTTGATACACTGCCGATTTTGCAGGTTTTCCTACTTACAAAGCATGTAGAGGTCTGTAATTTTTATCATAGGTAAACTTCAACTGTGAGAGACAGAATCTAAAACAAAAATCTAGAAAATCACATTGTATGATTTTTAAATAATTGATTTGCATTTTATTGCATGACATAAGTATTTGATCACCTACCAACCAGTAAGAATTCCAGCTCTCACAGACCTGTTAGTTTTTCTTTAAGAAGCCCTCCGGTTCTCCACTCATTACCTGTATTAACTGCACCTGTTTGAACTCGTTACCTGTATAAAAGACACCTCCCCACACACTCAATCAAACAGACTCCAACCTCTCCACAATGGCCAAGACAAGAGAGCTATGTAAGGACATCAGGGATATAATTGTAGACCTGCACAAGGCTGGGATGGGCTACAGGACAATAGGCAAGCAGCTTGGTGAGAAGACAACAACTGTTGGCACAATTATTAGAAAATGGAAGAAGTTCAAGATGATGGTCAATCACCCTAGGTCTGGGGCTCCATGCAAGATCTCACCTCGTGGGGCATCAATGATCATGAGGAAGGTGAGGGATCAGCCCAGAACTACACGGCAGGACCTGGTCAATGACCTGAAGAGAGCTGGGACCACAGTCTCAAAGAAAACCATTAGTAACACATTATGCCGTCATGGATTAAAATCCTGCAGCACACGCAAGGTCCCCCTGCTCAAGCCAGCGCATGTCCAGGCCCGTCTGAAGTTTGCCAATGACCATCTGGATGATCCAGAGGAGGAATGGGAGAAGGTCATGTGGTCTGATGAGACAAAAATAGAGCTTTTTGGTCTAAACTCCACTCGCTGTGTTTGGAGGAAGAAGAAGGATGAGTCAACCCCAAGAACACCATCCCAACCGTGAAGCATGGAGGTGGAAATATCATTAGTTGGGGATGCTTTTCTGCAAAGGGGACAGGACGACTGCACCGTATTGAGGGGAGGATGGATGGGGCCATGTTTCGCGAGATTTTGGCCAACATCCTCTCCTCAGTAAGAGCATTGAAGATGGGTCGTGGCTGGGTCTTCCAGCATGACAACGACCCGAAACACACAGCCAGGGCAACTAAGGAGTGGCTCCGTAAGAAGCATCTCAAGGTCCTGGAGTGGCCTAGCCAGTCTCCAGACCTGAACCCAATAGAAAATATTTGGAGGGAGCTGAAAGTCCGTATTGCCCAGCGACAGCCCCGAAACCTGAAGGATCTGGAGAAGGTCTGTATGGAGGAGTGGGCCAAAATCCCTGCTGCAGTGTGTGCAAACCTGGTCAAGACCTACAGGAAACGTATGATCTCTGTAATTGCAAACAAAGGTTTCTGTACCAAAAATTAAGTTCTGCTTTTCTGATGTGTCAAATACGTATGTCATGCAATAAAATGCAAATTAATTACTTAAAAATCATACAATGTGATTTTCTGGATTTTTGTTTTAGATTCCGTCTCTCACAGTTGATGTGTACCTATGATAAAAATTACAGACCTCTACATGCTTTGTAAGTAGGAAAACCTGCAAAATCGGCAGTGTATCAAATACTTGTTCTCCCCACTGTATATATATGTATATATATATACATACATACATACATACATACATACATACATACATATCCTTTAAAAATATATATACAGTGGGGAAAAAAGTATTTCGTCAGCCACCAATTGTGCAAGTTCTCCCACTTAGAAAGATGAGAAAGGCCTGTAATTTTCATCATAGGTACACGTCAACTATGACAGACAAAATGAGAAAAAGAAATCCAGAAAATCACATTGTAGGATTTTAATGAATTTATTTGCAAATTATGGTGGAAAATAAGTATTTGGTCAATAACAAAAGTTTCTCAATACTTTGTTATATACCCTTTGTTGGCAATGACACAGGTCAAACGTTTTCTATAAGTCTTCACAAGGTTTTCACACACTGTTGCTGGTATTTTGGCCCATTCCTCCATGCAGATCTCCTCTAGAGCAGTGATGTTTTGGGGCTGTCGCTGGGCAACACGGACTTTCAACTCCCTCCAAAAATGTTCTATGGGGTTGAGATCTGGAGACTGGCTAGGCCACTCCAGGACCTTGAAATGCTTCTTATGAAGCCACTCCTTCGTTGCCCGGGCGGTGTGTTTGGGATCATTGTCATGCTGAAAGACCCAGCCACGTTTCATCTTCAATGCCCTTGCTGATGGAAGGAGGTTTTCACTCAAAATCTCACGATACATGGCCCCATTCATTCTTTCCTTTACACGAAACAGTTGTCCTGGTCTCTTTGCAGAAAAACAGCCCCAAAGCATGATGTTTCCACCCCCATGCTTCACAGTAGGTATGGTGTTCTTTGGATGCAACTCAGCATTCTTTGTCCTCCAAACACGCCGAGTTGAGTTTTTACCAAAAAGTTCTATTTTGGTTTCATCTGACCATATGACATTCTCCCAATCCTCTTCTGGATCATCCAAATGCACTCTAGCAAACTTCAGACGGGCCTGGACATGTACTGGCTTAAGCAGGGGGACACGTCTGGCACTGCAGGATTTGAGTCCCTGGCGGCGTAGTGTGTTACTGATGGTAGGCTTTGTTACTTTGGTCCCAGCTCTCTGCAGGTCATTCACTAGGTCCCCCCGTGTGGTTCTGGGATTTTTGCTCACCGTTCTTGTGATCATTTTGACCACACGGGGTGAGATCTTGCGTGGAGCGCCAGATCGAGGGAGATTATCAGTGGTCTTGTATGTCTTCCATTTCGTAATAATTGCTCCCACAGTTGATTTCTTCAAACCAAGCTGCTTACCTATTGCAGATTCAGTCTTCCCAGCCTGGTGCAGGTCTACAATTTTGTTTCTGTTGTCCTTTGACAGCTCTTTGGTCTTGGCCATAGTGGAGTTTGGAGTGTGACTGTTTGAGGTTGTGGACAGGTGTCTTTTATACTGATAACAAGTTCAAACATGTGCCATTTAATACAGGTAACGAGTGGAGGACAGAGGAGCCTCTTAAAGAAGAAGTTACAGGTCTGTGAGAGCCAGAAATCTTGCTTGTTTGTAGGTGACTAAATACTTATTTTCCACCATAATTTTCAAATAAATTCATAAAAAATCCTACAATGTGATTTTCTGATTTTTTTTCTTCTCAATTTGTCTGTCATAGTTGACGTGTAACTATGATGAAAATTACAGGCCTCTCTCATCTTTTTAAGTGGGAGAACTTGCACAATTGGTGGCTGGCTAAATACTTTTTTCCCCCACTGTATTTCCCTTAATTACTTTCCAACCCCACCTCCTTCCCTAATTGGAGTAACCTAGTGAACAACAATGCTTAGGCCTCTACTTCCAGCTTATACATACTATATACATTTTATGGACACAGTCAATTTTACAATAATTCTATTTTGTTTGTTTTTACTCCTGAACTTCCTCTACCCTCAACCTCTCCGATCATTTTCATGATGTCCATCCGGTTTGCTTCTATATGCCATATCTTTCTAACTGTGCTCTTTCACAAAAGCTCTCAACCTATAACCTATATACTTATTATGGACACAGTATGCTTACATTATTAGTTATCTTGTTATTAGCTGTTGTTAGTTGTTATTAGTCCCATCCTTCAACTCCATTCAACACCACCCATCTATCTCTTAACACCATCCATATTGGATTTCTATTTGCCATATATTTTTCAACTGTACTGTGATGTTTTACAAAAGTTCTGAACCTTTCTATTCTCATCGTTTCTACAGATTGTAAAAAAGTATTATTATATTATTGATTGATTGACTATGACTTTTCAGATCACCCAGTAATGCTATCTGCAAGGTTAGCTCCAGGTAAATATTGCAATCCTTTAGCCATTCCTGGACCTGTGTCCAAAAACAAGCTACAAATGGACAGTACCAAAACAAATGATCTAATGATTCTGTCTCTTCGCAGCAAAATCTGCAGAGCTGGGAAGATTGTATCCCCCATATAAATAACATTCTATTGGTAACAATTAAAATTAAAATTAATTATCACGGTTTTCTTTAACCAATTATGTTCTTTAATGCAAGGCCGACAGACAAGTTCCTTACTTTTTTCCCCTTCCACTTTCCTCTTCCATTTTTGCGGTAATGCTGTAATTATTTGGTTGTAATTTTGGGTAGAGCAGACATTTCCATATGTTTTTGTTAGATGCATGTGCGACATAACTCCACCAGTCCTACCGATGATATCATTTACGAAGATTATATCTTTTTTAAACATTTTGTCAAAATAAAATGTTTTTTTTTATCAATTAGTATATTTCAGTTTAACCACAATATTTGTTGCATTATTTGTTCTGTCATTTCTGGAGGATGAAATTGAAATTGCAACCAACTTTCTATGGCTTGTTTAAGAAATAGTGATATTTGGGAGATTATTTCCTTTTCAAATAACTGAAAGTGAGTGGTTGTAATCTGAATAAAGGGGAAAAGGCCATTCTTGAACATTGGGTGAGACAATCTTACTAATTTGCTAGAGAACCAGATTCGGATTTAAGCATAACATTTGTATGACTGAAGCTTTTATTGATAGGTTTAATGCTTTAATATTTAATCATTTCTGTCCCCCGAATTCATACAGTGGGGAGAACAAGTATATGATACACTGCCGATTTTGCAGGTTTTCCTACTTACAAAGCATGTAGAGGTCTGTAGTTTATATCATAGGTACACTTCAACTGTGAGAGACGGAATCTAAAACAAAAATCCAGAAAATCACATTGTATGATTTTTAAGTAATTAATTTGCATTTTATTGCATGACATAAGTATTTGATATATCAGAAAAGCAGAACTTAATATTTGGTACAGAATCCTTTGTTTGCAATTACAGAGATCATACGTTTCCTGTAGGTCTTGACCAGGTTTGCACACACTGCAGCAGGGATTTTGGCCCACTCATCCATACAGACCTTCTCCAGATCCTTCAGGTTTCGGGGCTGTCGCTGGGCAATACGGACTTTCAGCTTCCGCCAAATATTTTCTATTGGGTTCAGGTCTGGAGACTGGCTAGGCCACTCCAGGACCTTGAGATGCTTCTTACGGAGCCACTCCTTAGTTGCCCTGGCTGTGTGTTTCTGGTCGTTGTCATGCTGGAAGACCCAGCCACGACCCATCTTCAATGCTCTTACTGAGGGAAGGAGGTTGTTGGCCAAGATCTCGCGATACATGGCCCCATCCATCCTCCCCTCAATACGGTGCAGTCGTCCTGTCCCCTTTGCAGAAAAGCATCCCCAAAGAATGATGTTTCCACCTCCATGCTTCACGGTTGGGATGGTGTTCTTGGGGTTGTACTCATCCTTCTTCTTCCTCCAAACACGGCGAGTGGAGTTTAGACCAAAAAGCTCTATTTTTGTCTCAACAGACCACATGGCCTTCTCCCATTCCTCCTCTGGATCATCCAGATGGTCATTGGCAAACTTCAGACAGGCCTGGATATGCGCTGGCTTGAGCATGGGGACCTTGCGTGCGCTGCAGGATTTTAATCCATGACGGCGTAGTGTGTTACTAATGGTTTTCTTTGAGACTGTGGTCCCAGCTCTCTTCATGTCATTGACCAGGTCTTGCCATGTAGTTCTGGGCTGATCCCTCACCTTCCTCAGGATCATTGATGCCCCACGAGGTGAGATCTTGCATGGAGCCCCAGACCGAGGGTGATTGACCGTCATCTTGAACTTCTTCCATTTTCTAATAATTGGAAGAAGTTGTTGCCTTCTCACCAAGCTGCTTGCCTATTGTCCTGTAGCCCATCCCAGCCTTGTGCAGCTCTACAATGTTATCCCTGATGTCATTACACAGCTCTCTGGTCTTGGCCATTGTGGAGAGGTTGGAGTCTGTTTGATTGAGTGTGTGGACAGGTGTCTTTTATACATGTAACGAGTCCAAACAGGTGCAGTTAATACAGGTAATGAGTGGAGAACCGGAGGGCTTCTTAAAGGAAAACTAACAGGTCTGTGAGAGCCGGAATTCTTACTGGTTGGTAGGTGATCAAATACTTATGTCATGCAATAAAATGCAAATTAATTACTTAAAAATCATACAATGTGATTTTCTGTATTTTTGTTTTAGATTCCGTCTCTCACAGTTGAAGTGTACCTATGATAAAAATTACAGACCTCTACATGCTTTGTAAGTAGGAAAACCTGCAAAATCGGCAATGTGTCAAATACTTGTTCTCCCCACTGTATTCATTATATAAATAGGCCGTTTAATTTTGTCTGGCTTGCTGTTCCAAATAAAATTGAATATTTTTTCACATATAATTTAAAAAACTAGGTAAACTGGGATAATACTAAAGATTTAGTCAGGGTGATTTTTCCACAAATTGACAGGTATTTACCTTTCTATGGTAGCAAGATCTTATCTATTTTGGATAACTTTCTATAATAATGTATTGGAGTGAGATCATTTATTTCATTTGGGATATATTTTCCGAGTATATCCACATCACCATCAGACCATTTTATTGGTAAACTACATGGTAATGTAAAAATTGTATTTTTTTGTGATCCAATACCTAATATAGTACATTTATCACAATTTGGTTGTAATCCAGAGAGGTTAGAAAATGTATCTAGATCCTCTATGAGGCTGTGGAGGGATTCAAGTTGTGGATTTAAAAGAAAACATTAATCATCAGCGTAAAATGACACCTTTGTTTTTAAGCCCTGAATTTCTAATCCCTTGATATTATTGTTGGACCTGATTTTAATAGCTAACATCTCGATGGCCATAATAAATAGATATGCCGATAGTGGACAACCTTGTTTCACTCCTCTTGAGAGTTTAAAACTTTCTGAGAAATAGCCATTATTTACTATTTTACCCCTAGTGTTACTATACATGATTTTAACCCATTTTATAAGAGATTCTCCAAAATTGAAATGGTCCAGGCATTTATATATAAACCCCAGTCGTACTGGTTTCCCAGATTTTTCATGGTGTTCTATTGTTTCCAGTACTTGCCTTATATTATCTCCAATGGATCTTCCATTGTCACGTTCGCTTACAGACGTGACGGACCAAGGCGCAGCGTGATATGCATACATGTTTATTTAAAGGAATAAACAACCGACAAAACAACAAAACGAAACGAAACGTGAAGTCCAAGGCTGTACAACAACATACCTTAACACGGAACACGTTTCCACAACCCACTAGTGCCAATAGGCTGCCTAAGTATGGTCCCCAATCAGAGACAATGAGCGACAGCTGCCTCTGATTGGGAACCACACCGGCCAACATAGATCTAGACATAATAGAAACTACAACATAGAAATACACGACATAGAAACTACACACCCTGACTCAACATATACGAGTCCCCTGAGTCAGGGCGTGACAGTACCCCCCCCCCAAAGGTGCGAACTCCGACCGCGCCACATAAACCTAACAGGGTAGGGGCCGGGTGGACATTCCACCTCGGAGGCGGATCCGGCTCCGGGCGTGACAACCACTTACTCTCAACCTCCCTGTTGCACCCCTGGTCTGGTCTGGACCTCGGCGCGCTGCTTCCCCTCTCCTTCCTCCCACAAAGTACCAAGCCCTGTCTGGACCCTGGTGTGGGAGACCCCGAACCTGGAGAGGGGCTGACGTCTGGGTCTGGACTGGAACCGCTGACTGGAGCTGGACCCGACGACGGTGGAGCGAACTGCTCTGGCTCCGGAGTGGAGCCGCTGACCGGAGCTGGATCAGGCACTGGTGGAGCGGACTACTCTGGCTCCGGAGTGGAGCCGCTGACCGGAGCTGGACTGTACCCCGGTGGAGCGGATTGCTCTAGCTCCGGAGTGGAGCAGCTAACCGGAGCTGGATCAGGCACCGGTGGAACTGACTGCTCTGGCTCCGGAGTGGAGCAGTTGACCGGTGCCGGATCAGGCACCGGTGGGACAGGCACGGGCCGTGCCGGACTGGACATACGCACCACTGGCTTGGTGCGAGGAGCAGGAACAGGCCGGACCGGGCTGGCGACGCGCACCACTGGCTTGGTGCGAGGGACAGGAACAGGCCGGACCGGGCTGGCGACGCGCACCACTGGCTTGGTGCGAGGGGCAGGAACAGGCCGGGCCGGGCTGGCGACGCGCATCACTGGTTTGGTGTGAGGGACAGGAACAGGCCGGACCGGGCTGGCGACGTGCACCACTGGCTTGGTGCGAGGGATAAGAACAGGCCGGGCCGGGCTGGCGACACGCACCACTGGGTTGGTGCGAGGGACAGGAACAGGCCGGACCGGGCTGGCGACGCGCACCACTGGCTTGGTGCGAGGGAAGGAACAGGCCGGGCCGGGCTGGCGACGCGCACCACTGGCTTGGTGCGAGGGACAGGAACGGGCCGGGCCGGGCTGGCGACGCCCACCACTGGCTTGGTGCTAGGGACAGGAACAGGCCGGACCGGGCTGGCGACGCGCACCACTGCCTTGGTGCGAGGGACAGGAACAGGCCGGACCGGGCTGGCGACGTGCACCACTGTCTTGGTGGGAGGGGCAGGAACAGGCTGGGCCGGGCTGGCGACGCGCACCACTGGCTTGGTGCGAGGTAAGGAACAGGCCGGGCCGGGCTGGTGACGCGCACCACTGGCTTGGTGCGAGGGAAGGAACAGGCCAGGCCGGGCCGGGCTGGCGACGCGCAGCACTGGCTTGGTGCGAGGGGCAGGAACAGGCTGGGCCGGGCTGGCGACGCACACCACTGGCTTATTGCGGGGTGCAGGAACGGGTCGGGCCGTACTGGGAACACGCACCACTGACTTAGTGCGGGGAGCAGGAACGGGCCGGACCGGACTGGCGACACGCACCACTTTCTTGGTGCGAGGAGCGGGACTGGGTTCCTTTATAAACCCCCGCTCCTTCTGCTGCCTAACCAGCTCCTCTCGCCGTGCCTCTACACTTTCCTTCTCCCTTTTTGCCTCCTGTAGCTCCTCCCTCTGACCTAATAACCCCTGCTCCCTCTGAACCAATAGCCCCCGTAACATGGTGGCCTCCTCTCCTAACCTGCAGATCCGCCCTGTCGCTGCCTCCTGCTGCCTCGTCGTCCACACCGTGTGCCCCCCCCAACATTTTTTATTGGGGTTATCTCTCGGGTCTCCTTCGTCGGCACTGTTGGCGCCGTTTCTCCCCTCCTGCCTGGGCATTTACCTTCGCCCATGGCTCTTTCCCTGCGAATATCTCCTCCCATGACCACAATTTGCTCACCTGTGACATCGCTACTCGCTCTTCCTGGGCACGCTGCTTGGTCCTCGTTTGGTGGGATCTTCTGTCACGTTCGCTTACAGACGGGACGGACCAAGGCGCAGTGTGATATGCATACATGTTTATTTAAAGGAATAAACAACTGACAAAACAACAAAACGAAACGAAACGTGAAGTCCAAGGCAGTACAACACAACATACCTTAACACGGTCAAGATCCCACAACCCAATAGTGCCAATAGGCTGCCTAAGTATGGTCCCCAATCAGAGACAATGAGCGACAGCTGCCTCTGATTGGGAACCACACCGGCCAACATAGATCTAGACATAATAGAAACTACAACATAGAAATACACGACATAGAAACTACACAACCTGACTCAACATATACGAGTCCCCTGAGTCCGGGCGTGACATCCATGTAAAAAACCTGTCTGATTAGAATGAATAATGTCCGACAATACCTTTTTAATTGTATGCACTATACATTTTGCTGGAATTTTTGCATCACAACACTGAAGTGTAAGGGGCCTCCAATTTTTTTAATGGACTGGATCTTTATATTTTCCACTTGTATCCTGTTTCAGTAATAATTAAATCAGACCTTCTTCTTGAGTGTCTGATAATCTACCATTTACATAGGAGTGGGTAAAACATGCCAATAACAGTCCTCTGAGTATATCAAAAAAGGTTTGGTTTACCTCGACTGGTATGCCATCCAAACCTGGAATCTTACCGGACTTAAAGTCTTTAATTGCATCCAGAAGTTCCTCCTCTGTAATTTCACCTTCACATGAGTCTTTCTGTATGGCTGTTAATTTTACATTATCAATAGAACAAAAATCTCTACAATTAGTTTCACTTAGAGGAGATGGAGGCGACTGAAACGAAAACATATGCTTAAAGTAACCAGTTTCAGTAAATTATTTTTGGTAGCATTCCTATGTTGAAGATTAAAAAAGAATTTGGTTCATTTTCCCCGATATTCCATCCAGTTTGCTTTATTTTCATAATATATTACACTTGATCTTTCTTGAATAAGTTTCTCCATTTCTTTTTGTTTTTCCTCTAATTTATACTGAGCCTCTGTGTTACAGTTTTTATTGCTATCCTTTGTATGGACTCTTTTGACCTAAATTGCTTTTGTTTTCGAGATGAGTACTGAATTGCATGGCCTCTAAAAGGCACATTTAAAGGTGTCCCATACAATAAGGGGATTTGCTGTACCTATGTTATGTCGGAAAGAAACAGTTATAAATTCCTCTGTCCTAGTTAAAAACAAGTTATCATCCAATAGGCTTTGATTACATTTCCAATATCCTTGCCCACGTGGAAATTCAGTAAGAGTAATGTATATGCCATTTATATGATGGTCCGACCGCATTCTGTCCCCTATCAACACTTTTTAAAGTTTTGTTGCCAACGAGAATGACATAAGAAAGAAGTCAAGAAGACTAGCTTGATTGAGTCTCCGCCATGTATATCTCACTAGATCAGGATATTTAACTAGTTCTAATGTATCCATAGCATTCACAATTTCCTTAAGAGCATGAGGGTGATTGTTTGTAGTGTGATTTCCTTTACGGTCCATTGAGCTATTTAAAAACGGTATCATAATCTCCCACCATAATAATAGAGTCTTGAATTGCATGCAGGGTTGATAATTTATTATATATATTGTCAAAGAAGTGTGGATCATCATTATTTGGTCTGTAAAGATTAATGAGCCATATCTGTTTATGGTCCAATAACATATTTAAAATAATCCATCTACCTTGCGTATCTGTTTGGACAATTTGAACATTGGGATCGAAATTACTGTTAATTAATATCATCACCCCTTTTGAGTTTCTTTGCCCATGGGAGAAGTATATTTGCCCCCCATTCCTTTTTCCACGCAACTTCATCTAGAATTGTTGAATGAGTTTCCTGTAAAACAATAGATATTATATTCCTTCTCTTTGAGCCATGTAAATATTGTTCTTCTTTTATTATTATCTGCTAAGCCATTACAATTATAACTGGCTATACTTATTTCACCATATACCATAACGAGATACAAGTTTCAAATCTATTTATCATTATATATGTTTATAAATTTACAAATAAAAATACCATAGTGATTGAGTGTCCATATAGCTGTACCATGATATTTGCATTGCTACTAAGTAACCCTCCAATTTGTTCTCCACTAATTCCCCCGCTAAAGCCCCTCCCCATCCCAAGTTGGGCCGTCATCCCAGTGATCGGCATACCACCCCCATACCTCCGGATCCCTAGGGCCCCGAGAGGCCAGGACCCATCAATCGAAAACAGCACACAGTGCCACCCACAAAACAGAAGCAGGTCATCCGCCAAAAGCATTTCCAATGCTCTCACCTCAATATATATATATATAGCTATTTAAAAATATATACAGTGAGGGTAAAAAGTATTTGATCCCCTGCTGATTTTGTACGTTTGCCCACTGACAAAGAAATGATCAGTCTATAATTTTAATGGTCGGTTTATTTGAACAGTGAGAGACAGAATAACAACAAAAAAATCCAGAAAACGCATGTCAAAAATGTTATATATTGATTTGCATTTTAATGAGGGAAATAAGTATTTGACCCCCTCTCAATCAGAAAGATTTCTGGCTCCTTTGATTATTTCGTGCCACCTGGGCCTGAATACTGTAAATAAGGTATTTTCTTTTTTTTTGTTTGAATAAAAGTGCAAACATTTCTAAAAACTTGTTTTCGCTTTGTCATTATGAGGTATTGCGTGTAGATAGATGAGGGAAAAAACCAATTCAGTCCATTTCATAACGTAACAAAATGTGGAAAAGGGAAAGGGTCTGAATAATTTCCGAATGCACTTTGTGTTTTTCCTAACTCCAATTGCTGTACATGGGGAGTATGTGTGTTTTCGGTAACACTTTCGTTTAAGGGGTTCTTATTACATTGTAATTACATGTGCAATTACACTGTAACAAATATTGTACCAAATTTTTATAACTCATAGTTACACTGTAATTCTTAAATGTCTAAGCCGTTTGAGGGGGGCGGGGGTTTGATGGGGATATTTTTTTTTAATGTTACTTAAATTGACGCAACGATGCATCAATCGACAGTAGGGTTTTAATAACAACATGCAAGTGGTGGTAAATGCAGTCTGTAATTACAGAGGTGTAACAATAAATGCTTGTTACCATGCTTGTTACAAAAGGGCAAGTTTCCACTAAATTCACCAATTTAGTGTTCTTTTTCTTCTCAGCTGCAGCCAATTCAGTCAGAAGATTGTAATCTCTCTTGGACAGATGCGCTGGGTGTCCAAGATTAGAAAGGTTGAAGGCTCAATTGGCATTAATTACCTACCCGTGAATGTGCACACTTAAAACTATCAACTAAATTTTGTTGCTAGCAGTTGCCCACCAAAAGTGTATCATCTGGGTTAACTTGGTTGAGTTTGCAAAAACAAATCAGATATAGGTCATCCTCACTGACTGGGGTCTACCATACGGGTGTCATCCCAGATTACTATATATATATATTTTTACTTATAAGTAATGTGAATGTTGCCCATTATGACAACATGAACCTCCTTGCCATCCAAGTGGAAGGATAAACCCACTTGTACACCACAGAGTACATGTACTATCTGCATAAGTACAATGTAAATGCTAGGTGTTACACAGGATATAGCTAAGTAAAATTAAGTCTATCTTGAGGGGTATTTACTTGTAATGAATGTGTACATTCATAGTATATTACCCATCCTGACAACCTGGCCCTCATTTTAAGGCTTCCGGAAGTGCCATCCAAGTGGGAGGATAAACACCCTAGTACACCGCAGAGTACATGCATTATCTGCCTTAGTACAATGTATTTACTAGGTGTTACACAGGATTTAGCTAGTTAAATGAAGTGTATATTGAGGGCTACTTACTTGTAATTGTTGTGTAGCTACATAATACGTTACTTACATATATAGTTACATATGAGCAATTACCATGTACAGTGCCTTGCAAAAGTATTAATCCCCCTTGGCGTTTTTCCTATTTTGTTGCATTACAACCTGTAATTTAAATTGATTTTTATTTGGATTTCATGTAATGGACAAACACAAAATAGTCCAAATAGGTGAAGTGAAATGAAAAAAATTACTTGTTTCAAAAAATTCTAAAAAATAAATAACGGAAAAGTGGTGTGTGCATATGTATTCACCCCCTTTGCTTTGAAGCCCCTAAATAAGATCTGGTGCAACCAATTACCTTCACATAATTAGTTAAATAAAGTCCACCTGTGTGCAATCTAAGTGTCACATGATCTGTCACATGATCTCAGTATATACACTATTCAAAGAAATAAAGGGAACAATAAATAACACATCCTAGATCTGAATGAATGAAATAATCTTATTAAATACTTTTTTCTTTACATAGTTGAATGTGCTGACAACAAAATCACACAAAAATTATCAATGGAATTTATCAAATTTATCAACCCATGGAGGTCTGGATTTGGAGTCACCCTCAAAATTAAAGTGGAAAACCACACTACAGGCTGATCCAACTTTGATGTAATGTCCTTAAAACAAGTCAAAATGAGGCTCAGTAGTGTGTGTGGCCTCCACATGCCTGTATGACCTCCCTACAATGCATGGGCATGCTCCTGATGAGGTGGCGGATGGTCTCCTGAGGGATCTCCTCCCAGACCTGGACTAAAGCATCCGCCAACTCCTGGAGACTCTGTGGTGCAACGTGGTGTTGGTGGATGGAGCGAGACATGATGTCCCAGATGTGCTCAATTGGATTCAGGTCTGGGGAACGGGCGGGCCAGTCCATAGCATCAATGCCTTCCTCTTGCAGGAACTGCTGACACACTCCAGCCACATGAGGTCTAGCATTGTCTTGCATTAGGAGGAACCCAGGGCCAACCGCACCAGCACATGGTCTCACAAGGGGTCTGAGGATCTCATCTCGGTACCCAATGGCAGTCAGGCTACCTCTGGCGAGCACATGGAGGGCTGTGCGGCCCCCCAAAGAAATGCCACCCCACACCATGACTGACCCACCGCCAAACCGGTCATGCTGGAGGATGTTGCAGGCAGCAGAACGTTCTCCACGGTGTCTCCAGACTCTGTCACGTCTGTCACGTGCTCAGTGTGAACCTGCTTTCATCTGTGAAGAGCACAGGGCACCAGTGGCGAATTTGCCAATCTTGGTGTTCTCTGGCAAATGCCAAACGTCCTGCACGGTGTTGGGCTGTAAGCACAACCCCCACCTGTGGATGTCGGGCCCTCATACCACCCTCATGGAGTCTGTTTCTGACCGTTT